>NC_056592.1:4489617-4667117 GCF_018340385.1 Cyprinus carpio
AGCCAGAACCATCTCTAGTTTCTACAGAGAGAGAGAGGAAGGCACTTTTACATTTGAGGACACTGAAATTGTGACTTTATAAATGGCAAATAATAAGGAATAGAGAATGAGGTTCAATACAGTAGTTCTAATATATAAACTAACAATAAATACTTCTATAGCATTGATTAATCTTAATGTTAACATTTACTAATTCATTTTTAAAATCAAAAGTTAATGCACTGTGAACACACATTATTTTATTTTTTACAACGATGAATAAATGCTGTAAACACATTGTTAGTTTGTTAACTGTTAATGAATGAGACCTCATTATAAAGTGTTAGTAGGATATGTTTAGAACAGCATACTACTATACTACTCACATTATTTTTGCAGTCTGTAGTATGTATAGTGTAGCACAGATTTTCTGTGTGCATTGGTGAGCTAAAATAATCCATTAAAAAAACAAACATATTCTGAACATGAACATGCAATTTATTATGCACACTACTGTTTTATCCTTACATACTGCCAGGGTTATTATAGTTAATTAAAATCAAAATATTTATTTAAAATAACAATCAAATGGGTTTTAGTTTACTAATAACAATAACTTAGAAGTACTAAACTCAAATTAAATTTAACTAAAGTGAATAAATAAAAATTTATAAAACCTATATAGACCTATTAAAAATGCACTAATAAAAAGGAAAAAACAACAACAACCATATTACTAAACCTTCAATTAATGTTTCAGAGCCTGTGATGTGTGAGCTTGACTACTGCTTTTAATTAAACTATTAGTGAGTCTTTGAACCAATAAGCTGTTTTGGCAAATGCTCTACAGTTTCCTGTCGTTTGAAGTAGGATGTGTCCCGAGGGTGTGTGTGTGTGTGTGTCTGACCTGCTCAAGGAGCTCCACTCTGTTTTTAAGGATCTGAACTTCTTCGGTAACATTTGCCACCAATCCCAAACCTCCACCTTTAAGAACAAAGGACATACACACAGAATTTAGAGATGGACCACACACTGACATTCAGACTTAATTAAAACCTCTAATGCAGTGCACAACTCTAGTTTTGATGTTTTAAGATCCAGGCTTTGAACATTAATGCATTTATTCAAACACTCAAACTGACTGGGAGCTTTTGTAAGACTTCCAGAAAGCACTGTTGTTTTACGTTATATTTCTGCATGTTCTCTGCTTTCATGAATCCATGATTAATATCCAAAGCAGACCAAACAGCACAGATGAATAAAAAGACAGACATAAATTGAAATAGAAAGAGAGAAAATGAAATGAGTGGAGGGGGTGATAAAGGGGGAAAGTTTGAGGTTTGGCAAGAATATGATGTGAATATTTTGATATGCACTTTCAAATGTCTGAGACCACTAGTGAAAAATTTTGTTCTTTGTATTTATTTATTTAGTTATTGGAAAAATACAAACTTCATTAACAGCATAGAAAATTTCAACTAATTAAATTATTTTATTGATTTTATATTTACTAAAAAAATAATGCTTTTGTTCATTAAATTATTTTAGTAGATAATGTATTTAGTATTTTATTAAATTATTTATTTAAACATTTTATTGCATTTTTTACTTTATTTTATTTATTTTAAATGATTTGTTTATAGGAAATAATGCAATTTATTTAATTATTAGATTATTTTATTTATTTATTTTATTCTATTTATTAATGTATTTAATTTTTTTATTTGTTAAATATACATTTTTTTTTAAATAATATTGCTTTAAAAACAGCAGCACTCAAGGTGACATTAACAAACCTGATGATCAAAATCAGATAATTCAGTGTGAATTGTCTTAAAGAACATCTTGTGCTTCAGTGAAAACAGGAACATCTGACTGTAAAGTGTTGCGTCAGTAATTTGCTTATTGTGACCTAGAAAGAGTACAAAATCTGAAACATTTCCTCATGTTATGTCATGTTTCTGTGCTTAAAATGATTAACTTTGTATATTTCCAGGTTAAAAAAAAAAAAAAAAAAAACTGTTCTCAGACTTTTGCACCCCACTCTGCATGAAATCAGGTCATATTTCATCACAAGTGTTAGTAAAAGAATAACCGTTGACTGTGATTGGTTGTTTTGTAAATGGATGTGATTGAGACCCAATCATTTTAGAGCTTAGGCCGGTAAGTCCCACCCCTTGGCAGTTACTCTGTAAGTTTTGAGCTCTAACAGTCTAAAAACTAGTCAATGGGTCGCACACAACCACACACACACACACACACACACATACTCTCACAGCGTTTGATTCAGCTGCTTCAGCAGAAACACACTGACAAACTGAAACTCAGGCAATCTGTCCCAGATGTGTGGTGTTATGAAGACACGTGGGAGCGAGTGAGAGCCACTGTGTGTGTGTGTGTGTGTGATTTTTGTGAGGGAACGCAGTGACCCCCAGCAGTCTGAGTTCGATAGATCTGGAATGTGAGCTTTGGATCGAGCCAAAACCAAAACGGGGACAACAGCTACAAATTGTGTCTGGCGGTGGCCTCTGCATGCAAAATCACCATCATCATACAACTAAACATTCAACTTCCCATTCTTCTATCTGATGACACTAATGTAGTTATAAACTCAATGTTTCAGGGGATTTAAGCCCCATAAACTCAACAGAGCATCAGACTAATCTAATGACTAATGACTAATGATCTCTCTCTTTCTCTCTCTCTCTCCATTGGTCTCCGTTCCTTTAGATTTAAACAAATTTACTTAAAGAGAAAGAATCTTTTTTTTTTCATTTAAAATACTGTCTTATTTCAGTTAAATGTGCAAAATCAGCAAGTTCAGTCCAACAATGGACGGAAAACTATAAATTATAGTTTTCAGTCCATTGTTGGACTGAACTTTCTGATTTTGCACATTTAACTGAAATAAGTATTTTATAATATATATTTTCAAACATGCACACACTGAATATGCAACTACACACTTCGCCTTTAGCATTTATTTAAATACCTTAAATAATTAAAAAAATAATCTGGTATTAGCCAACACTGCATGAATAACAACACTGCATGCATAAATAAATAAACATATAAATAAATAAAAATAAAGTTTTATTAAATAATTTTTATTCTTTCATTTTAATTTCTTTAATTCTTTCATTCATTTAATTTAATGTTTACATAAATTTGATAATTTTTTAATAATTTAATTTCTTTTTTTCTTCTTTTTTTTACTGCAACAGTAATTAGCAAATTAAATATTTGTTGTAAACTGAAAAAAAATCATCTTACACCTTGAGGGTTTTTGAAAGTATTCTGTTATTAGCTACAAGTGTCATCCAAAAATAAAAAAGCTTACACATTATTTTATTAAATAATTAAATAATTATTATTTGTATTTTTAAATTTTTGCATTTATCTTATATTAATTTTTTATTTTATTTTTTCCGTGTAGTAACAGTAACTGTTGCAAATAACATAGTTAATGTAAACCATTCTAACTATAGTAAATGTTTGTAAAAGTACTCCTCTTGTTGGTCAGTAAAACCGATGGCAGGTTTAGAGTAAATGGCTTTCACATTGAGGTTTGTTGAAAGTAATTTGGAATTGGTATTTTTTTTTTTTTTTTTTTTTTTATCTGTAGGAACAGTAACTGTAGCAGATAAAGTATTCGCTGTAGACTGTAGTTACCATGGTGAATGTGCACTGCTCTAGCTGGTGGTCAGTGAGGCTGATGACAGAGTAGAGTAATCTGATCTCACACCTTGAGTCCCAGCGGACGTCCCACAGACAGATGCTGATGTGTGAGTGTGTGACTCTAGGTCAAACTCAACAACACTAGTGTGGGAACAGAGAAACTAGTGCACAGGGTCACTTAGAGGATTTTCCTATGATAATAACATTAAGCGTTTCCCTAGAAACAAGGTTTTCAACAAACCTAGATTCACATTTCCATGACCTTACTACTAGCGTGGATTCAGACATTATTGCTGAGATTTGGAAATGTGCTGCTCTCTTGTGCAAACTCCAGGAATGTGTGTTTGAGCGCCGGCCAACAATCAAAACGAGTGGCGATTATTTTAGCCTGTTGCTAGGAAACGTGACTATATTGGGCCAGAGGAGATTCTGATCCTGCTGTTATTTTTAAATTGCAGACAGAAATGAAATAGTGTAGAGAGAAAAAATGAAATAACAAAGACAAGGAGAGGAGAGGAGCGAGACCCTGCCAACAGCCTTATAGACACAAGCTTGTTTTGGCAAAGCTGAGAGACAGAGGAGCAGAGAGAATGCTCAGCAGTTCTCACAGGGACTTCAGATGTTTCTCAGTTGAAAGAAACGTCACTATGCTGTCATCAGTAACATTCTGTTCTGCACAGCGTTGTTATAATAAAAAATAAGTTTAATATAAAACTAATAAATACATTTTTGCTAATTGAAATAAAGCTGAATTAAAATATAAATATTACGTGAAAAACAAAACTAAACTTTGACATCTCGTCTTGACAACTAACTGAAATATTTTTAAGTTACTGCTCTAAAATTACTAACTATAAATATATAAAAACTAAAACTGAACTAAAACTAACACTTAAAATAAATGAAACCTAAATCGTAATATTTAAAAAAAAGAGAGCGAGAGAGAGATAAACTAGGTTTAGTTGTTGTAGACTAACTAAAACTAAAACTGAAAGAAAAATAAATAGTAATATTATAATATTATAATATTATAATTATTATAATAATGACAAAAGCACATAACAAAATGATTACAAATTAAACTTTAAGTTCAAATGAAATCTTAAAATTAAATTAAAATTAATTACAAATATTAATGACTTTTAACAATAGTAAAATAATAAATAATATTAATATTAATAAAAAATAAAATATATAATTTTCAAGCAAAAGTGTAGTTGTCATAGTTACATTATTTTTTTATTATTTCTTTATTTTTATTTATGATATTTATAAATTTATAACAATTAAATATTTGTTTTATGTAATAAAATGTACTTTTTATTACAACATTTTATAATTAATTAAAATAACACATATAGATAAAATATTACAAATGTGTAAAAAAGGACTGTCAAAAAACTATTGTCAAGATCTGTTAAAGAAACATAATACAATCTGTGGAGTAATACTATGCTCTTAACAAGAAGCTCAATGAGAGACACTGCAGCCTGGGCTATTGTTTCTAAGGAAACCACATGCCACTGTTGAATGAGCTGCTGGATGTTCAGGTGGTTTGATATTGTGGTTTTGAGGTGGTTTTTCAGACAGATGTGGTGCAGGTTTGGTGGTTGGTCTGTATGTTGTTGCTGAGGTCACCAGTCACAGTGCACTATTACTCACGGTACGAGTTGAGAGTGGCATAGCGCGTACCAAAAGTAATAATGAACCGTGAGGCTGGTCAGGGCTCCACCTGCAGGGGGCGCTAGAGGGGAAACACACTGATATACTGCAGTACAAAAGCCCGCACTTACCCACAATCACACATTTCTGACACTGTAATGTATTACCACTTAATACCGTTTTTACTTTTGTGTTTTTGAGACCAACTTTTTTATGTACTAGTAATCTGAAGTTGTATGCAAGTTTAGAATTATCGTGTCTCTATTCATTTGAAAGCAGTATGTAAAAAGTGCTGGGATTTCCAGTGGATTTGTGAAGTATGCATCTGTGCATGTTTTTTCGGTTAATATTGCCCACAATGCCTTGTGCAATGGAAAAGCGGGAATCTGAGAGCGTCCTCTTCCCACACTTTCAGCTGCAGAAACGTGGTCAGGAATGTGGGCCAAAACTGCTACTGCCGTTTATAAATGTATGAACTTATGATGAATTATAGGCTAATGCATTCGATTCAGATTTATGCAAACAGGGATCTGTGGTATTATTACAATGTGTATAATGTGCATAAAATGTGTCCCAATGATCGCGTATGTAATTTATGTCCGGATACTGTCACAAACAAAGTATCTAAATGTAGTATGTATTAGTGCAACACATACAAGTTTGGAAAAACTTGTTTCATAGGCTTTAATGCTTTAAATTAAAATAATTAAAATATGAAATATATGTATTTAAATATAAATATAATTATACTTAATATATTTATGAATATATATTTAAATATAGTTAAACATAAAATAACAAAATAAAACAATAAATCTAATTAAAAATGAATTAATTATTAAAAATAAAATGTTATAATTAGACAAACTTGTTCTATAATCTTATGTTTTAATGCTTTAAAATAATTTAAATTTATATAAAAGGTATTTATATATCATTTAAATATATTGTAAAAAGTACAATAAAATAATAATAAATCTCATTCAAATGAATTCATTCGCAAAAAAATGAAATGTTATACTCTGAGTTTGTTAAGCCAGTGTGGATGATGGGTCTCTGCATCAGTATGTCTGCGGCTGATGATAATGTATACATGTCTTACCAGCATGGCTTCTGGATGAGCGATCGTCTGCTTTTGGAGCCCCGCTGGGCAGCGAGGAGGGAGCAGGAATTCTTGAACATGTTATTTCGTCTTCAGCCAGACTGAATCCGTCCTGACACACGCACCGATAACTCCCCACCGTATTCACACACTTCTGTGAGCAGCGATGACCTTCCTTACACTCATCCACATCTGGGAGAGAAAGACGTCTTTTGAAACTCTTTAAAAAATGTTATCATAAACTCTTTTTCCCATAAAGCCCATTTACGTTAGTACACAATTAAGCTTTTCATGACCACTTTCCACCCCTCCAAACCACATTTTCACAACTTTTCATAATTATATATTTATATTAACATATTTGTAGAATTGTGAAATTATTTGTAAAATTATAATATTTTCTATAATTAAAATAAAATTTTAAATTATATATATAAATAATTTTATAAAAAATAAAAAGTCCTGTTTTAATAATATTACATATATATATTACAAGAACCTAGCATAACATTAAATTAACATCAGTGTGTGTTTTTGAGTACCTGTTTGGCAGTATCGTCCCGTCCATCCTCTCGATTTGCACAAGACTGCTCACACAAGAACATAAACATACATTACACAAAACTAAACACAAAAGACAAAAAAGAAAGAAAAAAACAACAAAAAAAACACAGATACACATGCAGGTATAAATCCACATTCAGAGCTCATGTGAAGCAGTATGACATCCGTTTACCTTGGTTACAGTTGTGTGAATGCATGCGTCGCCATCCTGGACAGCATTCTGGGTAAATGTGTGAATTAGGAGCTGCTCTGCTCACCTGCCTGTAAGAAACCCTGTAGATTGTCCTGTAAAACATACAGTCCAGTGAAACGCTGATACATTATGCAGTATAATGTGTATGTTCACTTGTTTTTGTGTTCTTACTTGTACGTGCTACACAAGCGGTGGTTTTGGCACATGGTGATGTAGGGTTTGTGTACGGGCTGAAGAAACGACTCTGTGCTGTAAGACACACGACGACTCTGAGCATCTCCAACACACGCTCTCCTCCTGATACACACACACACACACACAATTATACACAAACAAACTCCTACACACAATACTGTACACACTTTAATTCACTATTGTCACTATAATATAGATTTTTCGCTTTTAAAGAAGACTTTTATGTTCACCAAGGCTGCATTTATTTGATCAAAAATATAGCAAAAAGAGTAATATTGTGAAATATCGTTACAATTTAAAATAACAGCTTTGTATTTGAATATATTCTAAAATCTAAATCATTCCTGTGATATGAATCTGAATTTTCAGCATCATTACTCCAGTCTTCAGTGTCACACGATCCTTCAGATATCATTCTAATATGCTGATTTGCTGCTCAACAAACATTTATTATTATTATCTATGTTGAAAACAGTTATGATTTATGAATATGATTAATATTCATGTGGAAACTGTGATTTTTTTTAAATTAATCTTGTATTTATATAAATTATATGTGACCCTGGACCACAAAACCAGTCCTAAGTGTCAATTTCTCAAAATTGAGATTTATACATCATCTGAAAGCTGAATACATACGCTTTCCATTGATGTAGGGTTTATTAGGATCTGACAATATTTGGCAGAGATACAAATATTTGAATATCTGGAATCTGAGGGTGCAAAAAAATCTAAATACTGAGAAAATTGCCTTTGAAGTTGTCCAAATGAAGTTGTTAGCAATGCATATTATTAATCAAAAATTAAGTTTTTATACATTTATGGTAGGAAATTTACTAAATATCTTTATGGAACATGATCTTTACCTACTTAATGATTTTTGGCATAAAAAGAAAAATCTATCATTTTGACCCATACAATGTTTTTTTGGCTATTGGTACAAATATACCCCAGCGACTTAAGACTGGTTCTGTGGTCCAGGGTCATATATTGTTTTTAATAAATAATATATAACTATAATAATAATATTTTAATTATTATGTGTTTATCTGTGTGTGCATGTTACATTAAATGTTGGGAAAGACAATTTGCATGGTTATTTTTGTATCAAAAACTTGCTGTCCATCAGTTCTAACTGGACATGACAGTCTGATGTAATTAGCTGATATTATATGCGTTGACCTTTAACCTCATATTCACCCCTGACCCCTGAGACCTTAGAGGGTGAGAATTGACATTCCCTGACACTGCAGACAAACTGTGTGTGTATTTACCCGCGGTGACCGTGAATCTGAGGCGTGCAGGTCACATGCAGGAGAAACAGAGAGGAGGAGAGCAGCACCGCCGTGTACATCTCTCTCTCTCTCTCTCTCTGTCTATCTGTCGCTCGCTCAGGTGTGTGTGTCCACCTCAGGTACCACCAACTCTGTCAGCTACCTGAGATAGATAGATAGATAGATAGATAGATAGATAGATAGATAGATAGATAGATAGATAGATAAATAGATAGATAGACAGACAGACAGACAGACCATCATAACATTATCTTCACAGTAATATATACATATATAATGTATAATATATTATATATAATAGAAAAATACATTTAAAATAATATATAATACTAACAATGATATATGATAATAATAAAATACATACACTATGTTATGACTCTTTTAAGCTGAAAATGAGCACATCAGAGCACAGTATTGTCCTCACCTCAGATCCGAGCACTTAACTAGTATTTAGGAAATGCTATTTATGCTGTAACAGCTGGATCCCATCATACATACAACACACAACTGTTCTTCAGACAGACATTAAGAATTAAAACATGCATTTATAACCATTCTCAAAAAGCACACAGTTATGACCCATTTCATGTTTAAACATGAGAGAGTGCATGCACTTTTAAAGGCACTAAAATCTGAGACAATTAATCATCATTTAAGAAGTGCATTTGTTACAGATCACAGTGGACTGAGTTGAATATGATTCTGAGAAATGTGTGTATACATAAATACACACATACTTGCACATACTTATATTTATAACGATTCAGATGATTTAAAACTAAGATCAATCAGATTGTAACTCACAATGCAACTAAAATTAGTGGTTTAATTTTCATTTGGGTGTAATGAAGACATGTGTTTCCATCTGTAATGTGAAGATTTCAGGTTATACAGGTATTAAATATTATTTTCATAAAAACATGTTATTAAAAACATGGCTTTGATTACTGAAACACACACATGCATGTACAAATCTCTATTTCAGACGAAAATGAAACTTCGCAAAGCCAACTATATTAAAAGTCATTTGTCTTGGTGAGTTGATCTGAACGTGCGCATGTACACACACGTGTTCTCTCATCTTGAACAGCTTACAGTAATCATTAGGTTATTGCTGCTTTAATGAGTTCAGGTTTAGTGCGGATCTCTGTGTTCCCCAAGGAGCTTTTGACAACAACTCTAAAGCCGCAGCTATTATTAATGAGTAAGAAGCACTTTAAATGAGCTCTCCTTTCATATTTTCTGGAGATTAAGTGTGTGTGTGTGTGTGTGTGTGTGAGGTACACAGAAAAAGCTGCTCGAGTGTGTGTGTGTGTGTGTTTGAGTAAGAAGCACTTTAAATGAGCTCTCCTTTCATATTTTCTGGAGATTAACGACCCATCTTACTCCTGTTCTGTGTTTAATGATTTTCCTGTATGTGGGATGGTAAAGTCTGCACTTCGTTTTTGGATTTACTTCAGGTAAAGTGCGAGTTAGTGAGCAAAACTTAGTGAGTTTATTCATAGAATTTAGAAAACTTTCCAAATGTGACTAACAAGACCCAATTAGAGATTTATAGACAGCTTTGTAAGACATCACTGCTCTCGATGTAAAGTTTGTTTTAAAGGTGGCGGCAAAATTTTAAGATACTAACTACATTTTGACTAAATGCTAAGGCAGAGTCAAATACAATCCCAGAAGTGCTCTTAATAGTATTAAATGTGTAGTGTACTTCAAATCTTTTTTAAAAAAAACTATACTTGCAGGTAATATATTGAAATAAAACACCACTTGAGTGTACTTAAAGTACACTTAGTTTTACTTTAAAATATATTTAAAATCATTATGTTTTAATAATGTTTTGTCATGCTTTAAAGAAGTACACTTGTTTTAACTATAGTTTTATTTGATTATTTAATATTACATTTAAAATAAATATATTTTAAATGTACTAAATTGCAACTACATCTTTGGAGATTTGTAATTACAAATAAAATTAAATAAAATATAATACATGACATAAAATTTAAATAGAAATTTTAGTCCTAATGATAAATGTTTGTCAGTACTTTTGACAGTACACTTCAAAGACAATAGAAGTTATTATGAAATGACAAAATATATGTACTTAAGTCAGTGACCTACTTATGTAAAAAAAAACACTCTTAAGTTTAAAAAAATAAAATAAAATGCAATTAAATGTCTAAAGACAATACATTTAGTTCACAAGTATATACTTTTAAAATGTATTTTCCCTAGTAAGTGGTTTTTTTAAAAGTATGCTAAAGTGTACATCTTTTACACACTGGTATCTAATACTTTAATCTAATTAAAAACCAGTATTTAACCAGTATTTGTGTTTATAAATCTGTTTTAATTTGAGCATTGATATTAGCTTAGCAACATGCTAACATAAAGGCAGCATAATTATCCTGCCTTCTTATCTAAGATACTCTAAGACAAAATTCCAAAAGAGAATCACATGTATCATTTGTAGATAAAACAATCCCAGAATGCACTGCAACAAGATCTCTGTGTGTGTGTGTGTGTGTGTGTGTGTGGGGGGGGGGGGGGTCCAATATGGCGGACGAATCATGTGAAATATTGGTTATGAATATACGTTTGTTGAGTTGTGTTGATGTGTGTGATTCCTCATTTCAGGTGTGTTACAGTGTTTCTGTATGTGCGTCTGATTGTATAATAGCAGATTTGTTAAGATAACGCTTTCCGCAGCACTGGTGAGGTTTGACATCTCAGCCTAAAGATTGTGGGTCAGATAGTGATTTCACATGTCTGCAGTCTGAGTTGGCCAGAGCGTCCAACACCATAATGAGGCGGTAAAGTGGTTTAGGACTTCTGGATGACTTTCATACAGATCTCCTGCCAAATGCTTAATGGTTTCTACAGGTCTGTACCTACAGGCTGGTTCAGTTACAGATGCTGTATATCTGTACAATTCTCCCAATTGTCTCCCACAATTCATCTGATCGCCGTCATGTGTAAACACTTACCACGTGTCGTATGTAAATGCTTCCAGATCTCTGACTCACACTGTCTGAGCAGCGGTGTGCGTAACACATTGTGCATTGTCGAAAAATAAACTCCGGTTTACATGCTCGCGGTTGTGCTGTTTTGCAGCAACACCAATTGATTTACAGTAAATGAGTCTCTCAAACAAGTTAAGGGATGTTAATTAGCTATTAAATAGTTAAAAGAGTAGTTCACCCAAAAATAAAAACTCAACCTCAGGTCATCAAAGATGTAGATGAGTTTGTTTTTTCATCCGATTTGGAGAAATTTAACATTCCATCACTTGCTCAGCAATGGATCCTCTGCAGTGAATGGGTGCCGTCAGAAGGAGAGTCCAAACAGCTGATAAAAACATCACAATAATCCACACCACTCCAGTCCATTAATTAATGGATGGATTTGTTTCTTACAAACACTCGACTTTTCACTTCACAAGTCGTTAATTGATGGTTGTGAGTGGTGTGGATTATTGTTATGTTTTTATCAGCTGTTTGGACTCTCCTTCTGACGGCACCCATTCACTTCAGAGGATCAATTGGTAGGCAAGCGATGTAATGCTACATTTCTCCAAATCGGTTCTGATGAAGAGACATCTTGGATGGACTGAAGATGAGTAAATTTCCATTTCTGGTAAAACTCCAAAATTAAAGAAAAATAAATAAATCACAACCACACACAACATTCTTATATTCCAAAAAAAAAAAAAAAAAAATCTTAAATCATGATAAATTCTCACTCTGTATATTTGTCTTGTTTTCCAGTACAAATATCTAAACATTCTTAAATCATTAGAAAATAACCTTATAATCAAAGAGAGCATTTTTTTCTTAATGTAAACAGAAAGTTACTATATATAAATATATATATATAGAAGAACAAATGATGTAAGTTGCAGATATTTTAGTTATTTTAAACATATATTCACCTAAGTTTTCATATTGACTCAAAAAAAAAAGTAGCAGTCTGTATAATTCTACATGTGTGTGTATATGATTACAAAGTGTACATTAAAAAAAAAGTAGCAGTCTGTATAATTCTACATGTGTGTGTATATGATTACAAAGTGTACATTTAAACAAAATTCCAAACCGCAAAAAACACCTCAAAATAAAGGAAAAACTCTGTATGTCAACACACACCGGCATTTAGATCCACATCACTGCATATAATTACAAATAATGGCACTAATTAGACGCAGAATCAGTTATGACTAATGGAGGGCCAGTGGTTAGTGTGTGTGCTTATATTTGGAATGGAATACTAGCATACTACTTAGTGTTCAGTATATACTGCATACTATTTCTTAAAAAGTTGAATGTGAAACAAATGCAATATATCATGCAATACGCATTTGTAATAGTAGTTTGCTTAATTGTTTCAAAAAGCAATTCTTCACACTGGAAACGGAAGATCGAGCACACTGCATTGTGGGATACAGTATTCTGCAGTGTGCATTTTGGTTATGCGAGTATTTTACTCAAACTATGCAGAGTATGCATGCTGCATAATTCAAATAATTAGAGTGGTATTTAATTCTGATCATGGTATGTAAGTACAGTATGCAGTCTGTCCGCTTTAACGGACCAGCAGGTGGCGCTGTTTCTCTATAACATTATATGCGACCATTCACAGATTCCAGTGTTGATCCAGTTCAGACTAATCTAATTAATTATAATTATAGTAACACACACATAATGACCTGTACTAATCTAAAGCATGCGCAAATAAATAATAATGAAGTGCATGATGCATGCATGAATTTGCATAAACCATTTAAAATAAAAATATGTGTACAATGACTCACTGGATCACTCCTGTCCACGAGATTAACCGCTCGTGCGTGGATGTAAAATGGGAAAGAAAGAGACTGTTCCCCCGGCGCGTCCCAAAAACAAAGTTTCCCACCAAACTCAGAGGACGGGGCTGGAATACTCTTATAAATAGTCCAAAAACACGCATGTGCCCAAACGCGCACTGGCACGAGACTCGCAGTTCTTGCGCGCGCCTCCCGTGGCTCGACTCTCCGTGTTTAGGAGTTTTTTGCACACTCAGTTCTCTCACAACTGTCAAAGCGTGCAGGGGGGTAACCACACCACTACTGCCACTCCTACACCGGGACGTCCCGGAGAAACACTCACGCAAGAGCTCACGGGAGACCCTCGCGCCGCGTGACGTCAGCGCTGCTGGAATTCAGCCGCAGCAGCTCAGTTTACCGGGTCACACACCCCGAGAAATACAGGGGAAAGTGAAAGAAAACAGAAAAAGGAGAAAAGCAATGAAACTTCAACCCTTTCTGGCCAATATACAGTAGCCTAGTTAAAAAAAATGCAAGACAAAAAAGTTTATATATTTGTGTGTGTGTGTGTGTGTGTGTGTGTGTGTGTGTGTGTGTAAACAACTGAATTTTATAAATTATAAAACATTGAAAAAAAGTTTTAAACGGCTTCCCCAAAAATCACACTAAAACACAAAACATTTTCTCTATTTATTTATTTATTAGCCTATATACAATTAATTTCCATAAGTTTTTTTATGTAAAGTTTTTTATTAAACGTTATTTAAGTGTTTCAAAAAAAACACACATATTGCACATTAATTTTACATCGTCCGTTTAAATAGGCTTGTTATGAAACTTAAGTGAAACACTTGGATTGTATATGAACTAGGCCTACTGCATATACTATAATGTTCAATGGTGTACCGAAAGTGTAGTCAAAGAAAATATAATTTAAACACAAGTTGACACACTCACCCTGTTAATTAAGATCACGTGACGTCGCGCTGAGCTCGAGGCCATTCGATCCACCTGTCGCGCGGTCTGACGCGCTTCTCCACCGCAACCATTTCTTATAAACTCTTCTTCTCACTGATAAAGAGCACCGCGCGGTCAAAATATCGATGCTCCCCATGATCCGACTGGCGAGGAATGAGATGCTTTTGGGCGTTTTTCTCCTGCTTTTTATTCCGCGCTTCCTGTGGAGCTCAGGAATTGGACGGACAATCCCAAAGCGGAAATCCTGCAAGTGTTTGGAGCTGATAAACCCCTCTGGCCTGCACAAACACTCCCCTCGTGCCCCTCAAGTGCCTCTATGGGCAATCACGTCTCTATCGGACCACAAATACACTATGATGATCTGGAGTTTGGCTCTGTGATTTCAACTACAATATTTAGAATATTTACCCGAATATGGAAAGTGAAACGGTGCAGGTGGCACCTTGAGGAGAGATTCCAGTCTGATCTGACCCTTAAAATTACTTTTGGTGATGTAGCCTGGTTGATTTATTGCCATATTGTCATGTATTACTTTTTTTTTTTTTTTTTTTTAATAAAGAAAGCATTAAATTAATACTTTTATTCAGCAAGGACATATTAAATTTACCAAAAGTGACAGAAAAGACTTTTACACTGTTATATATATATATATATATATATATATATATATATATATATATATATATATATATATATATATATATAATATTTTTATAAAAAAAATAAAATGTATAATTATAATAAAAAAAAAATAGAAAAAAAGAATTCTAGGCAGCAATATCTGTGAGGAACATGCTAGATTTTAGTCATTATTTAAGTCTTTATTTAATTAAGTAATTACATAAGTCTTTCCAATAACAAAACATTTTGTATTCAAAAAAAATTTACACCTAAATTTCGATTTATGTATTTGAACTGCATATAAAATTTCCATCCATTTGAATTACACAGTTACATAAAATTACATAAAACGAGTAATGCTTTCATATTCAGAATCATGGCATAGTTTATTTGACTGTCTGTTTTATTTAATTTAAATAATACAATTTTCAAAATGCATTTAATCAAATTGCTTAGAATCAGCATAAATCTGTTCACTGTGAAAACAATTATTTTGTGAAAATGTATGAACATGGTTCAAATACAGCTAGGTATTATGTATTTATTACACATTAAGTTTATACTGTTACAAAAATCTAACCTGTTTCATTTATGTACGACTGACAAATATTCATGACATTAAGTTTATTAGTCTGTGTGTTAAAACTGTGCCTAAATAGATTTTTATGCGATTGAAATGCATAAATCTTAAATTTAGGCCTAAATTGTTATTTTTTGTTTTTATTATTTATTTGTTTGTTTATGTTGAGTGTTGCTTCAAAATCATGTACTTTTGGACTATTTTATGATTATATTTTGTCTGTCTTTGGAGCTTGACCCCATCCTTCCAAAAGTCAGTCATACCAGTCTGGAAGGACATGAGGGTGAGTAAATGATGACAGCATTTCCATTTTGGGTGAACTGTCGCTTTAAGAATGGTTAATGGCTGTGGGTGGGGGTTATGATTTGGTGATTTGAGCCATCAGATTAAATCAGACCAGAAAAGAGGTCTGGTAGACGTAGCATTCATGCTTCCACTTCTGACACACTGACATTGTAATGCTTACAGGTTTAATCAGTTTGTGATGTGTGTTTGAAAAAGTTGTTTGATCCACATTATTCTTGTGGAGTAAATGTGTGTTAGAGTATGAAAGAGCCTGATTCTGAATCTAATAGTCCAAACAAGTGGAGGAAAAGACACTCTGCACAGTGTTTCCTGTGAATCAGGAAGCAGGAAGTGTGTGGAAGAGGAAGATTGTGCCTGGGTCACAGTGAACAATGAGAGTAAGAGCTTAAAGGAAAGAGGCCTGCGTCAGTGTGAGAGCAGGGCGGGAAAGTGGCGGATGGGGATTTAGAGAGTGAGAGCTGAAGAGAACGAGAGAAGGCAAGATACTGCTCATTTAACATGTTCATTTACTGTTAATTATAAAAGCAACATGTTCTTTTTTTCAGAGAATGCTACTTTATTGTCTTCTGCCATTAATTTGATCGATTAATCAGTGTATCACAAACGAAATATAATTATTTAAAATAGTTTATTCCAAAAGAGGAAGAAGGGCAGGGCAAGACATATAGTAAATATTATTGTTATGCACAATCAACTTCTCATTTCCATAATCCTGTGTGAAAAAAAAAAAATCTGTTTTTATTTGTGCTTTGACTGAGACATTCTATCTATCTATCTATCTATCTATCTATCTATCTATCTATCTATCTATCTATCTATCTATCTATCTATCTATCTATCTATCTATCTATCTATCTATCTATCTATCTATCTATCTATCTATCTATCTATCTATCTATCTATCTATCTATCTATCACAGATATAAATTACACTTTAAAATATATTCAAATAGAAAACAGTTATTTTAAATTGTAATAATATTTCATAATTTTACAGGTTTCACTGGATTGTTTGAGCAAATAAATACAGCCTTGGTCAGCATAGGAGACTTCTTTTAAAAATGAAAAAAAAAAAAAAAAAAAAAACTTACTGAACCCAAACTTTTGAACAGCAGTATATCTATCAGTA
Source organism: Cyprinus carpio (assembly GCF_018340385.1). Lineage (NCBI taxonomy): Eukaryota > Metazoa > Chordata > Actinopteri > Cypriniformes > Cyprinidae > Cyprinus > Cyprinus carpio. The sequence continues at coordinate 4,506,704 of NC_056592.1, forward strand.
AAAGATGTTTATAGATCTTGAGCTGCATTCATACTGTATGTCATTTAGATCTCAGTGGTGAATCATTATTATCTGACTGTATAAACTCTTTAAAATCCTCTCATTTTCAGCAGTTTTGCACAATCCTGTCAAAAAGAAACAAACAGGAACCTGCTGACACGTCACCCGTTGGAAAAGACAATGATATGTGTGTGTGTGAGAGCACATATGGTTTTACATGTGTGAGTGTGTTTGTGGAAATATGTCAAATTGCCTCATACATTATAGCAACCAGATTCCTCAGTGCTGAGGGAAGCAGTGGAACAACACACACACACACACACACACACACACACACACACACACACACACACACACACACACACACACACACACACACACACACAAGCACACACTCCCTCTCTTTCTCACTCTCTCTCTCTCTCTCTACAGTGTGTCAGCTTTGAATTTCAGAGAGAAGTGGAGAACTTTCCTCAATATCAGATGCTGTCGGCCACTCAGCATGACTGAGAACGCAATTTGCATTCATATTTAATAAAAGCATTACTTAATAATCTATGCGTTTTGCAGATGCTTTTATATAAAGCAACTTACATTGCATTCAAGGTATACATTAGTTTGTGCATTCCCATGACCTTAGCATTGCTAACTGTAGTGTTTACAGTGAACTCAGAAAATTCTCATCAAGTATGTGATATTTGCCATCTCTATTAATTAGATGCACTGTACTCTTACTGTGTTGTACGTTGTCAACAATTGTCTTTTATTTATACCAAAGATTATTAGGAGAAATCTCTAAGACAAAGTTGATACTTTAATGAATCATAACCGAGAAATTCATTATCTAAGAGTCGATTATGAGTAATGTTTCTCTGGGAGAGAACATTAGAAAATGAGAGTTGGAGAGAAGAAAAGAGAAATAAACTGAGTGAAAGGCAGAAGAACGTGTGTCTGCTGTTCCTGAACTCACATTGACACCTGGACTTTACATTGTTTAGACACTGAATACCTTCAATAACACACACACACAAACACACACACACACACACACACACACACACACACACACACACACACACACACACACACAAAACACCACCAAACACACACACACATGTTTCCAAGAGTGACAAGGGTTTTTTAAACTCTCCCATTGTTTCTTTTACTTATTTAACATGCTTACTGCACAGTTTATACTACATAGTGCCTACTAAATACTACCAAGAGTATTAAAATAGTGTAAATATAACTACCTTAGTATACAGTACTGTTCAAAAAAAATAATTTAATCATGAGTACAGAAATATTCATTAAAAACATATCCATAGAGAACATAATATACAGTACAGCTATATAAAAGTAGAACATGCAGGAGCTTTACTAGTGTGCTTAGTATACTGACAAAAGTAGAGTCAAAAGATTGATATTTCAAGAAGTTCTTTTGACAAATCATAATATACATCCAGAAAAAACTTATATACCACTTCTGCATTAGTCAGAGATTATTTTTTACATAACTTGAAAATTCATAAGGTGCATTCACTAATGAGTACAGCTATAATGAAGCAGAACAGTTTTTTTAAAAACAGTTAATAATCAGAAATGTTTCTTGAGCAACACAAAAATATGAAGCAGCACAGTTTTTTTAAAAACAGTTAATAATCAGAAATGTTTCTTGAGCAAATCAGCATATTAGAATGAATTCTGAAAGATCATGTGACGCTGAAGATTATGTAGTAGTATTATGTAATAATATTTCACAGTATTACTACTTTTACTATAGTAATTGTACTTTCAGAACGATTTTTTCCAACTGAAAGTTGCAAAAATATTTCAGAATTTGTTTTTCCAAAACAAAAAATAAATAAAAATGAATAAATCTTAATAGTTTCTTTCATATGTAATAGTTAGTTTCTCATTCCAAACATGTGTTTGGAGTTTGGCTGCTCAGTTTTCATTCATGTGTGTCATTGCAGCTCAGATGCTGACACAGCGGATCAGAGGTCATGCGTTTCATCTCAATGTTAATTCTCACAGATGATTGGCTGTCTGCACTGTTATGTGTTCCATAAGGAATCAATCAGAGGTTCATTAGTATTCATATGCAAATATCTGCTTGACCTGACTCCTAATGTCATGCATTTTGTTCACTTAAACAACTGATCTGTGTATTTGTGTTTATGAAGTATGCTATGCATTACCATAATTTCCCACAGGTGTGTGTGTGTGTGTGTTATTTTAGTTAATAGTTCTGCTGACAGAAAGTCACAGATAGTGACAGTTCTGACACGTTTTTAATTAACCTGGCGCCCTGGATGTGTGACTTCATGAGGTGCCCAGTGTGTGAGTGTGTTTTAGTGACGTCAGTATTGATGGTCTCAGGGTGCTTTCAGTTTAAGCTGTCAGTGTTGAGTTTACTATTTCACACTTACTATAAGAAAAAATAAAGCAAATAACATGTTTTAACTTTTTTAGCTCATGCTAGAGAGAATGTACCAGGTTTATTACTAAAACCACAAAAAGCATTTTTATTACTTGAAATAAAATAAACGTTAAGTGAAATAAAATTAAATATTATTACTTATTTTATTTCAGCTAGTTGCCATGGAAACATTTATCATTTTCCTTTAGTTTAAAACTTGATGTACTAGATAAAATAAAAAGTAAGATGAAAATAAAACTATATAGACATTTAAAAACAAAAACTAATAAAAAAGATAAAACACTCAAAATTATTCAACTAAAAATATTATGAAAACAAAATATAAAATAAAAATTTGTTCCAATTATAATTCAATGAAACTAAAATAACACTGGCATGTACTTTACTTATTTACTTATTTTACATTTTTAAATGATTCTTCTGGTGATTCATTGTTTTTGTGTGAATGAATTATTAAAATCATATGTAGTAACTCTTCACAATAAGGTGTTATTTGTTAACAGTTAACATGAATTAACAATTAACAAAAACCCTTTAAAGCATTTATTAAATCTTAGTTATTGTTAATTTTTCAACATTTACTAATACACTATTAAAATCAAAAGTTGTAAGTGATAATATTATTTAATGGACTTGAACTAACAACAAACTGTATTTTTACTAATGTTAACAAATATTAATTCTGTAACAAATGTATTGCAAAATGTAGGTAAGGCATTAACTAACGTTAAGTAATAGAACTTTACTGTAAAGTGTGACCCTTTTTATAATACATTAAAATATTTACGACATATTTACATTAAAACATTATTTTGTTTTATGTTTGTTAAACCCAAGCTGTAAATCGTCACACAAATGTCACATAATTACAAACTTGCATGCTCTTCATGTAAGAAAAATAGTTAAATTAAATAATATATTTTTAAAATATAAGAATGTAATATAGATAAATGTGACATGTAAATATTTTCATAAGTTTTTGCCATGTGTATGTACTATATATTTAAAAATACCAGGACACATTTTTAACAAAAACTTTTAATTTAGAATTAGGCCGTAAAACCAGACAGCACTAATTAAAACATTTTAAATGCATGTAAATTGTCAAAAAACTTGGCTCTTCATGTGCTGAAATCTGTTGGTTTGTTCAAAATTGAAAAACATAAGTTTTTGTCCTCTCTCTCACAAGGACACACACACAGAAGTAGCACAACCAGAGACGTAATTTTAAATGCACACAAAATATTATGTGCACACAACACACACACTAAGATCCATCTCACACACAGTGATATTAATGTTGGGTGGAAAATGTGCAGTAACCCTTCAGTGCTGACAGACGTTTCCTACAGAGAAAGATCCATCTCTCTCACACAGACTATGAATGCTGAAAATACAGAGTCATGTTGACTTAAACACATGCTCAAACACCATATTTCATGTTTACATGACAGCTGTATGCATTAAATGAGGTGGACAAGAATGAAAGAAGATGTTCATAGAGTTTAAACTTCCAAATTAGTTGTTCAGGTGCCTTTACAATCAAGTCTCTGAGGAATTACATTCCAAAGCCTAAAAATAATGCCAGGAACAAAGACAGGAAATGATGTCAGCATTGCTGCCCTCCTGCATGGCCAACAATACTGAATCCTGAATCACACCCACCACAGATAAGCTGAACTTTCTATTCAACATCATCTCCAGTTTAGAGGGATAGTTCACCCAAAAATGCAAATTGTCATCATTTACTTACACTCATGTTATTCCAAACCTGGATGACTTTCTTTCCCCATCAAAACACAAAACAACAAAATTCTAAAAAATACCTTAACCAAACATTTACCGGTAGCCATTGACTTCCATAGTATGGAAAAAAAAAGTACAGTACTATGAAAGTCAATAGTAACCATCAACTGTTTGATTGCCATCATTCTTCAAAATATTTTACATGTTTAAACGATCACTTCAAATAGAGGGAATTTGTTGCAGTAAGCATTAGGTTTATTATCATTAACCATGAAAAAAATAAAAATAAACTTTTTTTTTCAGCTCTCATTCTCATTTTAGTTTAGTTTAAGATGAAGTACTGAAACAACTAAAACTAAATAAATTAAAAACTAAAACTTCATAAAAAAATATAAACATACTAAAAAAAAAAAAACCTAACAAAAAGTAGTGACCAAAAATGACTAAATTAAAATGAAAAACAACAACAACTTCTAATTCAAAATATTACAGCACCTGCAATAGTATATCAGCGATACTAAAAATAACACTGGTATAGCATAAAGGAAGAAGCTGAAGGCAGTTTATTTGAAGAAGTATTATGCAGACAGCGTACAGAGGATAGTATTTCACTGCAGGATGGCAAAACACACGCTACTAATGTTACATAAAAAGCAAATGGCTGTGGTACACCACAGTCAAACACACAGAACGGTGGTGACATCATGGAGAAAACAAATCACATTGGATGTTGTATTATTTTATCAGCAATTTGAGATTGCACAAAGAGACTTTAATCTGTTTAGATGCATAAACATCCAGTGGCCTCAGAAATGATGAAACTTTACTCACCCTCAGGCCATCCAAGATGAAGATGAGTTTCTTCATCAGAACAGATTTGGAGAAATTTAGCATTCCATCACTTGCTCACCAATGAATCCTCTGCAGTGAATGGGTGCCGTCTGAATGAGAGTCCAAACAGCTGATAAAAACATCACAATAATCCACAAGTAATCCACAACACTCCAGTCCATCAGTTAGCGTCTTGTGAAGAGAAAAGCTGCGTGTTTGTAAGAAACAAATGCATCGTTAAGACTTTAAACGGTCACATCTGGTCAAATTATGAGAACAGTGAAAAAGTCCATTCCATGTTGTCCTCTCACATCAAAATCCACCAGAATAGTTTTGGACTGTTTTCACTTGTAAACTGTGTTTGATCTGTGCATATTTTACTCCTGATTTAGACAAGATTACTTTTTTATTGGAGAAACCAAAGTTATGGACTGGTATTTTAGCCGTAACCAACAGTTTGCTAAAAATGTCTTGATGGATTTTTTTCTTAAAAACACACAGCTTTTCAATACAATAATTGATAGATTGATGGACTGGAGTGGTATGGGTGTGGATTATTCTGATGTTTTTATCAGCTATTTGGACTCTCATTCTGACGGCACCCATTCACTGCAGAGGACCCACTGATGAGCATGTAATATAAGGCTAAATTTCTCCAAATCTGATTAAGAAACAAACTCATCAAACTCATTTTGGATGGCCTGAGGGTGAGTACATTTCAGAACATTTTTATTTTTGGGTAAACTATTCCTTTAAGCATCCGAAACATTTTTGGGGCCGCTGTACACAATCCCATCCACCCCACATGCTTGGTCTGCGGAGAATGACCTCTGTTCCCGTCCAGCGTGCTTGTGTTTGTGTGGGAGAGGGTTGATTTACTCTGTGTTAACAGGACATGTGACAGTAGCACAGAAGCAGATCTGGACTTACAGGAGTGTGTGCTGGTGGTGTTCTGTGACTCTGTGTTGTCAGGTGTATGTCGTAGCGTCTAGTCTCAGCTCCACCTGTGATTTATTTATTTATTTTTCTCTCCCTCCTGCTGCTTTCCTTTTCACTTGTTATTTTGGGTCTGCTCTCCTTGTAACTTCCTTCTCTTGGCCTTTTGTTCCTGCTCTCAGCATGTGGACCCAGATGGCAAAGACCTTAAACAGACATATTCCCACAGATACACTCTCTCGCTGCCTCTGAACCCAATCCATGTGCTTTATTAGCTAATCATGTGTGACTGAGAAAATATTTAACTAATGTCAGTCATCATAAAATCACCTCCAGGATATCTTCTGTAACTGTGGAGTGATATTTACCAACATATATATATATTATATTTGGAATCATTATACCCATCTTTTCTTTCTGAATCAATGTAAACATAATCTCTCTCTCTACCAACCCCCAGCTCCCCCCTATATATATTATTGTAATTAGTATTACGTATCTTTATTTCCATCTTATTTTCTTTCTTTTAGATTTATTTATTTCCTTTCTTTTAATTTCTGTATATTTTCTAATTTCCTAATAAAAAGAATACGGTTGTCTGTTCATGGTGCCCCTGGGTTATTTATACATATTTCCCATAGTCTTGTCCCCTGTCTCAATCCTGTATTGCACTCACTTTATATCATCATTGCACTCAGCCAATAATTCTTTACCCGCTATTAAATAGAGTCCCCTGTTGCATGTCACACTGTGTTTTCCTGATTAATAAATTTTTGACCTTTGCCTGGATGTTTTCTGGATTTACAATATACTGCTTATCTACCTATGTGTACAGACAGAAAGGGATTATGCCTATACTAATAATCCATAGCGGGATAAAAATATGTGAAGGGAACCCGCCTGGTTTTTTCGTATCTTGGTCGTGAGGAGGTCTCAGCATCGCTCTATATATCCGGGGCTCTTGTGTGGGATTAAGCCACTGTCTCATGTAAAGAGCGGGAGAAGAAGCGCAGGTCCGCCATGGTGAAGCAACTATGATGGCCCTGCCCGGGCCAGCGCCACGAGGCAAAGCCGCCACAAGCACGCCTTTCAGACGGCCGCCACCAAGCAAAATTCACGGAGACATTTTTGAATTACTAATGCTGGAATATATTTTTTTCCATCTGCTGAGCCATATGCACAAGATGGCCGCCAGCCAGGCGCCACAGCACAAGATGGCCCGCCAGCCCAGCGGCACAAGAGACTAGCCCGAGCGCCACAGCACAAGCAAGCAGACACCAGGATGGTTTGTCTTCTGTTGCATTACAAAGGAGTTCAGGCGCAAGTTTAGTAAACTGCCGTCCAGGAGACCTGCCAGGCGTACCCGACTGACTCCAGAGAGCGGCCAGCTTGCAGTCCAGGAGGACGTTCCAGAGCGGCGGCCGCTGCCGTCTCAGCAGAGCGGGCCGCTGCAGTCCAAAGACGTCCAGAGCGTGGACCGGAACGATCAGGATTTTTAATGTTCTGCCGCCCAGGACCCGAGCAGGCCTGCCGTTCCTCAAAGTTGCTTTATTCTTTCTGTCTGCCCCCTCCCTGTAGATTCCTGTTTGGATCAAAGTTGCTTTATTCTTCCTCCCTTCCAGACCCCCCCTGCAGATTCCTTATAGAGTGAGGCGTTATAGAGGGTTGCTTTCTACACGTTGCCCGAGGCACATCCATCTGCCCTATTCTTTTCCCTTAAGTCATCAAACTGACATACAAAGAATCTAAAAAGAATCTAATATGAATAGATTCAAAATAGAAGAAACAGAGCAAACACGAGAAAAACACAATAAAAAGAGACACTTAACAGTTAAATCCCTTCTAAATCCCTTGACGGTTCACGAGGAGATCACGAGGCGTCATGCCCGAAAGAGAGAGCAAGGCATCTATCGAGAGGGACACATACAAACACACACACACACACACTCCTGACCCTGAGATCATGTGCACAAAAAACCAATCACTAACAAACAAACAAACAAAAAGGACACCACACAGGCACACAGGCCTGGATGAGCAAGACATCTATCGAGAGGGAACGTAGGGCACCGAAGGTCACCTAAAGTTTATGTGCCACCGGAGGCCTGGATGAGCAAGACATCTATCGAGAGGGAACGTAGGGCACCGAAGGTCACCTAAAGTTTATGTGCGCTGGGTGGTTCTTTCCTGTCCGGGGTAAAAGAGCTGCGACACAGGACAGGATGTAGGCCATGAGGTCACTTCCTGCTGAGGTGTAAATTTAGCTAGTGGCTGTTGATGATATTAGTTATTGGTTGGCATTTCTCTCCCACTCCCTAAAGTTTCTCTGCATACTTACTTACATCCTCACCACATCCTGCCCACTGTACATCATTTCCCTGCTGCATTCTGGGATGTGTTTTATGAGTGAGTGTGTATGCACATGGATTTAATTTTTCCATGACAACAATGGATGTTGTCAGCAGAAGTGTGATACCTTCCTGTAACATCATATCACCAAAAAAGTCCCACCATTGTTAATTCATTATTAGCGGTCAGAATTTAAAAAGATATTTCGGTCAGAATTTAAAAAGAGATAATCAAAATAAAAAATAATTAAAAAATACAAACAATCATTCAAAAAGATATAAATGAGGAAAACAAACAAAAAAAACTTCACTGAGAATAATATAAATTATCCTATTATTTTATATTATATTTTTAATGTTTCTGTTTGGCCTTATCCTATTATTTTATATTATATTTTTAAGAAAATAATTTAAATAATATAATGTAATAATGTAAAATTATCCTATTATTTTATATTATATTTTTAAGAAAATAATTTAAATAATATAATGTAATAATGTATTATATAATAAATATATACTTTATTTGTACATTGTTATATATTATTAAATATTAATATTCATATAAATAGAGGAATATAAAATTCAAGCATATAATATATATATTTTTCTATATATATATAATATGTCTATATATATATATTTTATATATATATAGAACGATAGTATATCTATATATAATATATATATATGCCCCCTCCCTGTATTCCTATTTATTATAGAGTTTCTTTTTAAACACCTATCTATCTTTCCTGTCTGACCTGTGACCAGATATACCTGTCATTCAAATCTTACTCAGAGCAGAAAACAACAGAGCATTACAAATAAACTCTTAGAGTACGAGGGCTTATTTACAAATAATATTACTCACACAAATATTAAATTATTTACTCATTTTATTTATTAATTTCTTAAAAAGCTTGGCGACATATCTAGGTAGCTAGCTATCCACAAGATATTTTTTATTTGATTTTACTTATCTTTTAATTAATAAATAATTTTCATTGCGTGTTTGCATTTTATTAAAACAAGATAAAAAAACAATGGATGTGGTCAGCAGAAGTTATGGCATCAGTAGTTCCAAAGTACATCAGACCTGTTTGCATATAGCTATTATATATGTTTTTCCAACCCCTTGTTAATTCATTACTCAGAATTTTGTAATATAATCATTCAGTAAATGTCATGAATTGATACATAATATTAGTGATATATGAAAAACATATTACAAACCTTACTTTATGATATATAAATACTAGTTATTTTATATTATTTATTATTTATAAATAATAAATAAGATAATTAAAAAAACAATTATATAACCATTATGATTAAAAGATGAATATATATATGATAGATATATATCGTATATATATATATATATATATTATATTATATGTAAGATATATATATATTTATAGATATATCTATCTTCTGGCTGTCAAATGATGAAATATATTGAAGAGCAGCACAAAATAAAAATCTGGATTTATTTTATTTATTAAAATTATTTCATTTATTTATAATATTATGAATCCACAACATTTTTTATATTTTGTATTAGTTTTATTAATAAATAATGGGGTTGCGTTTTTGCATTTTATAAAAAGTATAAATATTTATGGCATATAGGATTGTTACTGTTTTCTATATATAAATCTATATCTATTTATACATAAATTTATATAAAATATTCAACCCATTAAATACACTCTTTTATTTTGTATATACATGCAGTAAATGATTTTCTAAAATGTGTGTGTACATTATATAATACAAATATATTTAGGCACATATATTATGGCACAAACAAAACAAAGAAAACACATGATAGTTTGGATGGGATTAATGCCAAACTGTATTATATCATATGATAGCCCCTATATATATATATATATATATATATTATATATAATATTCACACTCCTATCACAAGTCATTCTCACAATTTCTACAAGCTCTGTATCGTATGCGTTAGTAGCACAAAAGGTCATGGGTTCAATTCCCAGGGAACACACATACTGGTAAAAAATTTATCGGCTGAATACACTGTAAGTCGCTTTGGATAAAAGTGTCTGCTAAATGCATAAATGTAAATGTATCAGCCAGCTAGAAAGCATTACCTGTTTTTGTCCTTACTTTTTTTTTGGAATCAACCAAATTCAGAAGAATTTGCAAAAGAACACATTCAAAACATCACAGAAAACCAAAAGTTTGCAGTGCATGTGACCTGAAACTCTCTCCTCGGCCCCGGGTCAGTGGACCATCCTTTAAACTGAACTCTGTGGTTGCTAGGGTGATGTGGGTGGTTGCTAGATGGTTTCTTATTGGTCAGAAGAGCCAATCTTAAAGTCCCTCTTTCAATGTTTGTTTTAACTGTTTGATTTTTGTAAAATGAACTATGAAATCTGTGTCCAGAAGCAAAACCAGTTGAGAAGCACTGTTTTTTAGCAAGTCGTTATGTTTTGGTGTGTCCAAATTAAATTTTTTGAATAATATTGTCTAGTCTTTGGCTTCTCTTGTCTTTTCAGGGCAGATCTTCACAATGTTGTTTGACAGTCGCTGTGTTTCTGTGCATGCGTTTAACAGGTGTGTAAGTTTATCTGTAGCGAATGCCCACTTCCGACCGTCTGCATTTCATTTATCATCAGGACACACGGATTCATGTGTTTTTCTGCCATGTTTCTGCTGGGAACACCGGTCCACTTTGAGAAGGTAAAACAACTGAGTTTCTCTCTCTCCTTCTGTGTGTGTGTATGTGTGTGTGTGTGTGTGTGTGTGTGGCGTAGATAAGAAGTCTGGCTGTCTGAGGTTATGTGGCCCACAGTGTGTTTACAAACACAGCAGTCGACCTCCAATAAATCACTGTCTGTGTGTGTGTGTGTGTGAGGGAAGACAGGTGCAGCGGATGAGCCCAAAGAAAAATCCTTGTTCCCAAACGAGCAGATTTAAAATCAAAAGATCAGCATCTTAATTCTTCAATGCAATAAAACAAAACAAAACAAACAAAAAAAACTAAATGCACATAATTCAGTGACACCTGTCATTTTTAAACCTGTGTAAATCTGTTTGAATATTGGGATTTTTTATAAATTTTTCCTTTTTTTTAAATAAAATTTAAAGTATAAATAAAATAAATATTGAATGTTTAAATAAATATGCTGATCTATACATAACTATATAGATTAATTACTCCCCCTATTGGAAGAAAATGTAAACATACAGTACAAAGTCACAATTTTTTTTTTTTTTTTTTAATTTTAATATGTCAGATTAAACTACTATTTTTAAATGGCAATCAAAACAAAAACAACATTTGTATGTAGATCTACTCTAACCTTCAAATTACAAAATATATTGCAAAATGTGCTTGAAGAGGCAAAAAAAAAAAAAAAAAAATCTGAAAAACTATTTTTTTAAATAAAAATCCATCTCTCTCTCTCTCTGTCTCTCTCTCCTCTCTCTCTCTCTATATATATATATATATTAAACTATTATATATCAAAATATTTAAAATTATATTTTTAGCCCATATGAGTATAGTGGTTTACATTACTGTGTGTATGGCAAGTGTGCAGAAAGTATTCTTTATTGTACTATTTTTTATTATTTTATTAGTGTATTTTTACTAATGTGAAGTGTGCTGCAAATATTGTGTTTTCTATGACTTTGTAAAGTGAAGTATGCAGTTGTTTTGTGTAGTCAGTAATGGTGTGCATAATGAAGTGTTTAGTGTTCATTGAGTGTTTTTAGCACTACAGCTTGACTGGTGGAGGATGAATGAACTGACGGGACACTCTTGAGATTCCACAGAGGAAAAGAGGGAGGGCAGGTGAAAGAGAGCAGAGGTCAGAGGACAGAGCGACAGATAAAGGGTTAATGCTGAGCTCTCGCTCTCTCTGCTTCACCTCTCTGAGCAGAAACACAAAAACACACATCCTAAAAACACTTTAAAAACACACCACAGCACACAAAAACACACAAAACAACACCACATCTCTCTCACACACACACACTGATCTCATCAATCCAACATCTAAATCAAGACCTGTTCTGCCTAAAAAGAACACTTTTAAAATGTTAACTTATTCACATCAAATCTGAAATACCGATCACATGTTGCACATTTAGAATAAGCTTTTAGAATTTGTGCACAAAACAACAAAATAAAAATTAAACTAGTCTCCTTTCTCAGTGAGCTGACCAATAAATCTCTCAAAACCTTCGAAGTCATCAGGAAATCATCTTTCACTTCTATTCTAGAAAAACAACCTACTTTCGGAAAGGAACAAAATGAAGGGAAAGAGAAAAGAACTAAAACATTTCAAATGTGTTTTATTTCCAGCTTGGAAAAAGAAATAACAGCAATTGCAAAAACAGCCAACCATTAATACAAAAAAAAAAAAAACTCATATCAATCCCCCTCATCCCTGTACACATAAAAAAAAACTCAATCCATCCCTCACTCTCTCTCTCTCTCTCTCTCTCTCTCGTTTCTCTATACCATTCTATTATGAAAAGCATATCTATGTTACCCTGCAGAGAGTACTGTATGTTTCCAGATCATTTCCAAAAAAATGTCCAAATTAATTTTTCAGTGTTCAACACTTTTATGATGAACAACTGTTATATTGTTAATATTTCATTAAATTCAAGTAGATGTTTCACTGGTGACGGACTGATTTATAATAGTATTAATAATAACTAGCTCAAAAACACAGCACATTGTCACGATGTTTACACTCTTCAGGGAAATCACTCAGTATATTCATTACATAGTTAGACTTTTGGACTTTTGCTCAGTGTATTTTCATAATTGAATACCCAGATTATTATAATTCATCACAAATAAACTGAAAGCACTTTATAAACCCATTGACAGGGAAGTGCTCTCGCTGTAAGAACAGACATTTGGTCTGATTTGTGCAGCTTGAAAGTGGTAATAAACGTCTTCATGACAAACAGATGTGTGTTTGTTGATTAATAGCAGATGAAATGAGGAATAAAAGTTTTAAATGGATCATATGCAGAATATATATTGTATCTAATGTGAATAAATAAATATTGTACAAGAAAATGTTTTTTTTTTTTTAATAATTGTTGTACGCATATATTTTTTTCTAATGTGTATTTGCTGTTTTATTTTGTCTGGTTAATTTTTATTATGGTTCTTTAGTGTTTATATTTCTAAATCAAAGATAATGCTGAGAAAATATGGTTGAATAATTATATAGATTTTATTAAATTGCATTTATACAGCCCTATATAATATAATATTGCTATATTTATGTATTTAAAATTATAAAATTATATTTTAATTATTTGTCAGAATAATAATTATATTATTTGAGTGCTTTATGTAAAATAATTAAAATTCTTTAAATATGTTTTTTTTTTTATATTCATATAAAAAAAATATACATTAAATAATTAATGAGTTATTTTGTTAAATACTTTTATAAAATGGTTATTTGGTTAAATTTGTTTTGGGCTTTATTTTACATAATTTGAGGTTTGTAAGCGTGGGATTGCAGATTTATTAGTAATAAACTAACTTCTTATTCTTGCCCATAAAAAGAGACAAACACACTGAAGATTTTGTCTTGTATCAAAGGCATAAATAATCTGACATCCTGTGATGTCTTTTCAGTAATAAAGCCGTATTTTTCCCCTCTCTCTCTGCTAAGTGTGTGTGTGTGTCTTCGTGAACCCTTAAACCTCAGATATTTTACAGTCAGCAGGAATTATTTTGAGGTAATCGATGATGTCATAATGACCCAGAGTGAAATCTGAAGCCGTTGTCTTCCCTTGAGCACTGTAACCGTGTCTGTTAACTGACCCTGAGACCGTCAGACCTGTGCCCTTCTGCTCTACAAACATTACAAGATAAAACGATCCTCAAAGCAGCCGTAGGCTTCCTGCTTCAGGTGTTCAGAGCCTTGAACATACGTCTACAGCTCTGGTCTACAATCAGCTGATTGCTCCGGTTTAAAGAGTAACTCTTCACCTCTCCAAAAGCTTTACAAAGTAAAGGGGACTCTGGGGTCATTTGTGGAGGTGATGAGAAAAGAAAGAAAAGAAAATAGAGGTGAGGAGAAAAGAAAGGGTCAAACATGTGGAAGTCAGGACCCTTACCAAAAAGTAGTATACTTCAAGTTTATTTTATTAAGTATACTTAAGTAAAGTTCAAGTATATTTAGACTTTTTGTAAGTATAAGTCAAGTATACTTAAATGTCATTTTAAGTATATTTCTGAGAAGTACATAAAGCCCATTTCTGAGAAGTACATAAAAAGTCAACTAAAAGCATACTTTCCTATTTTTTAGTTTAAAAGAAGTATACTAATAGCACACTTGAATAAACTTCTTTTTCGTAAGGGGAGAAAAGAAAGAGGTGAAGTAAAGAAGTGTGATTGAGCGTGTGAGGGTTTTGTTGCAGCTAAAAAGCTAGAAAAGTCACTTTTTTTCTTTTCCCTTCAGTATATAAAATATAAGAGTGAAATAGGCGATTTATTACATTGATATATGTAACATTGACAGATATATTTAGTAAAACAAATATGGTCTTTTAGATAATCAGCAGCACGTGACAAAAACAGGACACGTACTAATATTTTTAACCGGGATTTGTCGCGATCTGCTGGTTATTATGAGAATCGATACGGGTTTTCAGGCACTTCATATGGAAAAAAATAACACAAATTATACATAATTTATTGTCTGCATTATATATTAAATTCTATCCACGGTATTACCATCTGATACATCATTATATCATAATAACCATCACAGTACTTTTTGTAAGGGGCTGACAAAATATTTCATCCCCCATTTAAAAAAGTTTAATGCGCCGTTAAATATTTAAAAAGAAAAATATAAAAATACAAAGAGTGAGAGATGACGTTTGGGGGTGTATTTAATAATTAATTAGGATCATAAAATAAGATTTTTAATAAATAAAAACAGAAATAATTAATGAGAAAAAAACATGAGATAAAAAAAAATAATAATAATTTATAATACAAATAGCCTACGGAAAATATAGTCCTAGAACAAGAGAGAAGACGGATGTGTGTAACGCTGCTGAAAATATGGTTGAAAAATATATTAATATTATTAAATTACATATAATTACTTATATTAATATAAGTATGTATTTAAAATTATTCAATTACATTAATATAATTATTTGTAAACAAATAATAATTGTGTCATTTGATATGGGGTGCTTAATGTAAAATAATGTGTATTACAAAAACAGTGTTAATTTATATCAAGATTTACATTAAATTTGTTTTTATTTAAGAGTTGCATTTAAATCCTGCTTTAAAAAAATATTCATTAAAGAATAATGTAGTAAATATTTGTTATACAATTTGTTATAAAAAAATATATATAAAATGGTTATTTGGCAAACCTTCCAAATGTGGCAGTTTTGGTTGCTTTTTCTGACAAAATTGGACTTTATTTTTCATAGTTTGAGGTTTGTTTGTGAGTGTGGGGTTGCAGAGTAAATATTCTTAATAAATAAAATTAGAAAGAGTTCACTTTTAATTTGACAGTTTGTGGGCGGTTACATAATTAATAATTTATGAGATAATAAAATGGGATAAAAATACGATAACAGATGAATTTATAAAACTGAATAAAAATATTTTAAATGGAAAATATAGTAACAGAACAAGAAAAAAGTGTGTGTGTGTGTGTGCGTGTGCGTGTGTTTGGTCTGCGTCACGCTGCTGTCATGTGACGGTCATGTGACTCCAGCTCACTTCCGACTCTGCGTGGAAGAGGAAAAAAGTTGCACGTCAGGAGTAAAAAAGTTTTTTTCTTTCGATCCATTCAGTGGAAAGTAGAAACGCAAAACCGTTTAAGCACATCTGCGTTTATCGGAGGATAAATAAGGTTGCGGTGCTGTTGTGTTCAGTGTGAATCGTGTAAATGCTCGGGATGTCCGCCAACAGTGTGTCGTATAACGAGCAGGGCTCGGTGGAGTCCGGCGTGGACGCGGCGCAGGAGAACAGCAGCATCCCCGGGGGCTTCAGCAGCGGCGGGGCCGCCTTCAGCCTCTTCAGCGCCGACTGCAAGAAGTAAGGAACCCGGAACACACACTCACATGATCTTTATTAATATGCGGTTCAGTTTCCTCAGTATACTGTGTGTAAAGTGTAGTTCCAGCATAGGACGAAGGTGTTTTAATGCATGTATGGGTGTCAGCTGATGCCCGAGTCCTGTGTGATACTGTAGGTTCATGGGACACGCCTCCTTTTTGTAAACTGCTAATTTGGGCTGTTAAACATATTGTGGGTGGTAATGTTAGGTTGGAACTTCATTATACTTCATTTGCAAGTTCAACTTCCTGTGTAATATTTGCATGAAGCGAAGATTAAGCAGCCTCACAGAGTTCTTACTTAAAGGCCAGTGTGAGAGAGTTTTGGGGCAGTGCACAGATTTGTCTTTGTACATTTCGGGTTAGCATTGTGTTGTCACACAATATTACATCTTAAAAAAAATACATATAAAATTGTATGTCTTTAGAACTTAAATATTCGTTTTTCATTGTTGATGCAAAGATATTGTCTGCCTTGACTGACATAATTTGATTTTAAGAGTTCTGTCGAATTTGCAAACATGCCTTGTGGGAGAGTTTTGCATAAGATTGTGATAAACTACAAACCAATCACTATTTAAAAAAAAAAAAAAAAAAAAAAAAAAAAAACATTGTTCTGTAGCAAAAGTGTCTATGAATTTATGAAATATATTTTTTTTTAAATAGGCCTATATAAAATCACCAACAAAATAAATCTTATAAACATAATAAATAACATTATTTATATACAGTACAGACCAAAAGTTTGGAAACATTACTATTTTTAATGTTTTTGAAAGAGTATGTTTAATGTTTTTGAAAGAAGTCATGCATTTATTTTGAGAGGATTAAATTGTGAAATATTTATTACAACTTAAAATAATAGTTTTCTATTTGATTATACTTTTAAAAAAATAGATAAATTTTCAGATCATTACTCCAGCCTTCAGTGTCACATGTAACATTCTAATCACATGATCATTTAGAAATTTCTAATATTCTGATTTATTTGTTGGAAACAAATAATATGAATAAAAGGTTGCATCTATTCAAAATAAAAAAAATTCTAAATAATATATATCTAATAATATATTTCTAATTTACTACACTTTTTTTTCAATTTAAATCCTTGTGAATAAAAGTATTGATTTTAGTTAAAAAAAAAAAAATTACTGATAGTGTATATAACAAAAATATTTATATTTTTAAAAACATAGCTTTCTCTTTTTTTTTTTTTTTACTTTTTATTTCATCAAAGTATCCTAAAAAAGTATCACATGTTTCTAAAAAATATTAAGCAGCAGAACTTATCCTTTGATAATGAATCATCTATTAGAATGATTTTGAAGGATCATGTGATATATCCCTAAAAATTTCAGCTTTGCATCAAGAAATAAATGATAATTTAAATTATAATAAATTTAAAAACAATTATTTTAAATTGTAATAATATATCACAATATTACATTTTTTTCTGTATTTTTGATCAAATAAAGAGAGAAAGAGGATAAATAAAGTGTTAGATAGATAAATAGAAGCACACACAAATATATACACAAAATTATATATTTATCAGAGGATAAATAAAGTGTTAGATAGATAAATAGATGCACACACGATTTTTATATGAAATTTTAATTTGATTAGAAAAAAGAAATATTTCTGGCAAAACTGGAGATATATAATAACATTTATTTAATAATAATAAAAAAGATAACATATTTTTCTTTCACTATATACAGATAAAATTAATAAGAAAGAAAATGAACTTATACTGACTACTTTAGAATGTTTTTGATTTAGAATATTTTATACAAGGAAAAAATAATTTTAAAGGAAAAAAAATAAAAAAAATAGTTGCAAAATGTAGCAAAAAAAAAGAGAGGAAATGCAAAGAATATTATATATTACAATATAATATATTTAATTTAATTTCTAGAAAATAAAAAATATATATTGCTAAAAAAAATGTTAAAAAAAATCCCATAATTCTCTGGTTGTTCAGTTTTTTTAATCTTGTGTTGTGTTGTAATCTAATGCGGGTGCTTGTTGCAGCCCTCCTTCTCCTCCAGGGGGCGGTATGGCTGTAATATCAGAGACCTATCTCTCTATCCTTTTGGTGCAGATATCACATCAGTATTAGTGAAACTATAACTGAAACAATACCTCTTCCAAACAACATTATAAATAAAAGTATTACATAAGGTGTCTTCATAAACCTCACACGAGCACATCACAGTAATTAATTGTATTGTCTCTAGTGTTTATCTACTCGGCCTCCGTGTTTGTCTTCTCCAGACTCTTTGTGAAGGCTGACGTCAAACCCTCATGTCCCCGTCCTGTGGGATCTTAATTCCATTTTTATTTAAGGGATCTGTTCCAACAGTTACAGTACTGAATGACAGGAAGTCTGTTGCTGCTTCCTACATTAATGAGCCTGTTAATTGTTTAATCTAATGGGACGTAAGAGAATCGTGTCATTTATTATGCGGCAAAAAGACTTCACTGCTGGTTAGATTGTATGGATTCCTTTCTGTTGTTAAGAGAGAATTGTTTCATCTGGTTGCTGGTTTGTGTGTGTGTGTGTGTGTGTGTGTTTTGGTATGTTGAAATCTATAACATAATTTAGGCCTAACTGAATTGTCACTTTCACATGACTGCAAGCAGAGGACTGAACTCATGAGGAAGGAGAGAGATGCATAAAAATGAGGCGCAGGGATAACAACACTGTTGGGATAGTTCACCAAAAAATTAAAATGATCATTATTTACTCACCTTTTTATATGTTGTGCCAAACCTGTATACTTTCTTCTGTGGAACCAACCACTGGATGTATTAGAATAAAAATGTGATATATATTTACACAGGTCTTTTTCATATTGTAACCTACATTTTAAAAGTAGTCCATACAACTGTTGCACTGTATTTCAAGTCATATGATAGCATTGTGTGATTAACAAATCAAAATTAAAGTCATTTTTCAATGACAGTCTTCCTCTCCAGTGAGCTGTTAATGCAAGAACCTGTTCAGTGAGTCAGTGAGTTGAACTAATTCATAAACAAATCACATTGATTCATGAACTAATTACTCAGTCCATTTTGTGAACTAGATCAACATCAGTCCCTTTGATTCATGAGAACCAGCTCAAAGCAATGCTTTGTTCGCTTCTATTCTCTAGTTCAACCCATTTAAACATCATTGACACATTCATCACAAATTCAACACAACACAAGAAGCTCACTGGAGGGCGATATAGGCTATATTTTTTTTGTTCAGCAAATAACAATTACAATTTTGTTCCATTTCTCTTATAAAGCTTTTATATGACTGCAGAAGTGATGCAAAATGGCTCAAAATACAGCGCGTGAGTCATATGAGCTACTTTGATTCAATAACTGAGTCAGTGATTCGAACAGTAATTCATGAACGAATCATGAATCATAAGAGCCTACTCAAAATAGTGTCTTATTCCTTGCTTCTGTTCTGTGATTCAATTCATTGAATGAGTTGATTCACTGAGTCATTTGCAGTTATTCTCGAATTAATAGAAGATTATGAGCAAATTACCACTTAAATTTCTGTTGTATGATTTCGAAAGACTTATATATAGAAGACTTAAATGTATATATATATTTGTAGGCCATGAGTCATTGGAATACTTTCATTTAAAAACCTGCTGTAAATTTGATTAATTCCTTTTGTTGATAAGAACATAAAAGAATGATTTGTTTACTGCTCCAGTTTTCAGGTTAAACTCATTTGATTCAGTGATTCAGTTGCAGCAGTTTTGGAGTCAACAGCTCACTAGAAGAGAGGTTTATCAGTAAATCATGGCTTCATTTCGGTCTGTTTCTCTTCAAAAGCTACCAAATGTCTTGACAGGACTCTGAATATACTGCACAAGTTGTATGGACTACTTTTTTGGACATTTTTGCAGCTTTAAAGCCAGTGTTCACTGAACTGTGAACAGCGCCGAAAGCGTTGTTTTGTGTTCCGCAGAATGAACAACAGTTGAGTGATTCTTGTTCAGTCCAACAGATTCAATCCAGCATTTTAAAACACATTTGCCTGGCCATGTTTGCTGCATATTCTTCCCGTTCCTGCCTCCGGTTTGCTATTTGGGTTTGAATTTTGTTTCAGACTTGTAATATTTTGTTGCCTTGGTTGGCAGGAGGAAGTTTCGCTTTATCAGGATAAGCAGAGCTAAGCAAAGAACGCGGTTCTGCAGAGCTGATGAAAGCCTCGGTCTGAAGATAAGAGCCTTTACGCTTCCTCTAAAGGGAGGTGACCACAGCCACGAAGAATTACCATGTCTGGAGTGGATATGAGTCACCTCAGCACTTTAGATGGTGCTCTTTTGACCTCAATGGGCTTCCTTTACATTTTACCCACTTCCTTTATTGGCTACAAGTCGCAACCGGCACTCAAAGGGACGCAGCTTGCAAGCTTTGGATCTTCAGAGCATCTCTCAACCTAATCGATACCTGAAGCGTCATCTTTCTTTAACAGAGAACCAAAAGCAAGAAGTTTCTTTGGCCAGCTGACCAGATCTCAGCAGAACGTTGAAGGAAATTAAAGGATTTCAGCCTTCAGGCCATGATAAGAGTGAAGCATTGTACCCTCGCTGGTCTCTCAGGGCTCATGGATATAATTGGTGTGTGATGGTCACACTGGATGGTTGTGCGACTGCTGCACATTAACCAGATGATCGAGGCAGGAGGATAGTGCTGTCTTGTCCCTCTCTGGTCTTCTCGACAGCATCGGTGGAAAGAAAGAAACCAGTAGACGTTGGCTTTCATTCACTGTCAGATTTTCTCTTGGCTTCAGCTTCTTCAACCTCGTCTTTTCGGTTGGTTTGGAGTCGTGTTTGTATAGATAAACCAGACTTGAGGAACTTCTTGCAATGAATGGCTCTATGCAAGGCTTTGTATGAATCATCTCGATCTTCTCTACTGCTGTGGTTTGTGATTTTTAGTAATTCTGTACACGTGTAAGATGAACGGAGGATTGGGCAGCTTGCGTTTGGAGGCCGTCGGAGTGATGCGAAACGCTCTCGTCTCGGCCGAGAGCCTTCAGCTCACACTAAAAACAGACTTCAGCTCAGAGGAACAGGCTCTGACCATCAAGCACAGCAGCGGTAATGAGGAGAAACCAAGCAGAGGTAAAGACAAAAAATCAAACAAATCCAAAAAAAAACTTAAAGAAAAATTATTATTCTAAAAAATAATTCAAACTTGTTTTAGAGATGGAAAAATTAGGCACGGATCTTTTTTTTTTCCTTTTTTTCTCCTTATTCATTCATTCATTCAAACATTCACATGATATGATGGTATGAACATCCTTATATTCCAGTTCTATTCCTTTGCTTAAATAATATCTGAACTATATCTCTGTGGCATGATAGCAAACTATCTTCAAGTTGTCTGAAGAATGTGGCTCTCACATGATACGACTGTAAATGACAGCACTGTGCAGATAGAGCAATGATCAGCGTTCGCTCAGAGTAATCTAATATGTCTTTGACTGTCTTCCATTAGCTTGAATTAGGATGTTTTTTCCTGAATTCTGTGTTTTTTTGGTGCTGAAGCCTAGGAATATTTGTTGTTTTTGTCAGCCGAAGCAACCTAAAGTATTTACTTGAATTACCTACTGTCAATAATAATAATAAAAATAAAGCATGTTCACAGTTCTCTGATGTCGGTTAATTGTAACATGACATGCAGGTAAAAAAATCACCTGTTTTTTTATTTTTAAATGATATATGAATTGCTCAGTTTACAGTTTATTATAATATTTATATCATATGATAATATTTTATATAATTTAGTTATAATATGAATGCAAATATAGAATTATATAATATAAATATATAGTTTATATACAAAACTTTAAATATGTATCAGTATACCATTTTATAATAAAATAGTTTAATTCTAAAAATAGATTCTAAAATACAATTATAAAAAATGTGTGTATATATATAATATATATATATATATATATATATATATATATATATATATATATATATATATATATATATATTTATGGATAATACGTATATTATTTGATTTTTATATATTTTATATAATTTTCAGTTTAGTTATAATATAAATGCAAATATATAATTACATAGTATAAATATATAGTTTATATACAAATCTTTAATTATGCATAAATATACCTTTTATAATAAAATATTTGTTCATTCTAAAAATAGATATAAAATAAAATTTAATTATAAAAATGTATGTGTATGTATATATGTGTGTGTGTGTGTGTATGGATAATACAGATATTATTTTATTTTAATTTTTATTTCATTTACAATAAAATAACTGAAGCTATTAACTAAGAGTGAATAATGGTAAATCACTGACATGGAACTGGAGTGAATTGATAGCCCTACTTTCATTTTAAGTAAAACTATATGGTTTAATATGGTGAATTTGCTGTAACGCTGAATCATTGGTTTCTCTGCAGGAATGAAGATCTGAAAGAGATGCTGGAAAGCAACAAAGAGTCTCTGAAGCTGGAGGCCATGAAGAGGATAGTTGGGGTACGTCATTCTGAGAGACAGAGATCTGGTATTAAAGGGATAGTTCACCAAAAAAATGTAAATGCGGGTAACCAAACACTTACTGGTCCCAATGACTTCCATAGTACTCTTTTTCTGTACTATGGTAGTAAAATGGGAACCAACAGCTGTTTGCTTACCAACATTCTTCATACTAAATGTTTTGATGTTCAACAGAAGAAAGAAATTCATACAGGTTTGGAACGACTCGAGGGTGAGTAAATGACAATTTTTATTTTTGGCTGAACTATCCCTTTAAGGTTTAGTCTCTGATTTTATGAATACATTCACTCCGCATCAGTGTGTTGTTGCTTCATTCTGTCTCATTAACATATTTATTTCTCTCTGTATAGTTGATTGCCAAAGGAAAGAATGCATCTGAACTTTTCCCAGCAGTGGTGAAGAATGTTGCAAGCAAAAACATTGAGGTAAGAAAAGATCTAAAATGTGCTGACACCCTCACATGAGTTTTCCTCACTGTGCTTTTTGCTTTGATCTGAGAGTGAAAATTGACTCCTGAACACAGGTGTTCGGCAGCTGTGAGGACCCCTGTAGATGGGGGTTATTTTTGATCAGGCATCCGACAGGGAAGCCCTTGTTGCTGAAGAATGAATGTTTAGATGGAACGGAGATTGTCTGGACAGGATGATGGAAAGACATGAGAGGTGGTTGGGAAAAACGTCTTGATTGAAGAAGACGACTGTTTTTTTGAGGGGCCAGTGTGTAATTGGTGGTCCAAGGGTCCAGTCATGTTCTCTCTGTCTCCCCTTACGTCTGGTGCTCCACGCTGGGCAGCTGTGTACTGAACGCTGTCTCTCTCTGGAGCTCAGAGACTTGGGGATGCTGCCATTGATCCACACACACACACACACACACACACACACACACACACAAACAAACACACACGAGACGAGACCACAGGTGTGACCATTGATCCACTCACTGCAGGGCCATATACACATGCACACACACGCGCACAAACACACACATGCACACACACACAAAAAAACACTCATGTATTTGACCCTTCAGTAAGCTCCACCCCTGCTTTGTTATATTATTATTACAATTTTTTTATTATTATTATTTACTTTGTTTAATTTTTTTTATTATTTTGCTATTTACTTCTTTTTAAATTATGCAGTAACATTGAAAAAAATTTATACCATTGACCCCCACAAATGTTAAGGGATTGTAATTTTTGTTGTGTTGTGGTTTTCATTATAATAATAATGAAATAATGTATTTTTTAAAATTATTTTAATATATTATTTTATTATTTTATTTTCATTTTTAATTTACTTTTATTTTAATTTGTTGGTTTTATTTTATTTAATGTATATATTTTATAATATTTATATAATATAATTTTTTTTATTTTCGGGTGGATCCTCTTGAGGCCCTTGAAATTCTGCTTTAATCCACAGAGTGCACTTTTATGATCTATTTAAAGCACAGTGGCTTTTTTGGGGTTATTTGTGCCCCTATTATAAATGACCCAGCAACAACAATCTTGCATGAAAAAAGCAATCCCTCTCTCCATCAGGTTTCTTTTTCTGTTCCTCATATAATTCTGCTTCATAAATGCCAGCGTTTAATTTAGTCACTGTCTAATTAACATGTGCACGGCTGCTCCAATTCCTGATCAGCAGGCCGCTGTATGTAAATGTGATTAACCAAAGGGGCAGATGGGTAATGTCTCTCTTTATGAAGTGAGTGATGTTTTTCCATTTGGCTGGTAATCGCTGTGGTGATGATGATGGAATGCGTCGTCGTGACTCCCTGATCGCTAATGACCTCTCGTCACCCCAAGAGCTGGACGCAATGATACGGAGAGCCGACCTTTGACCCTTCACCTTTGAGCACAAGCTGATCAGACCGTTTCATGATAGACTCAGAGATATTAAGATGGCAAATGAGTTTGTTAAAGCTGGGATTGGATGACGAGTGTTTATCTACTTCTTAAAGTTATCTGGGTTTCTGTAGGAAACTTAAACAAACAAAAGCAAATGAACCCAGAATAATGAAGAAGAACTGGACAGTTTTTGATGTTTAGTTTATTTGTGTATGCATGTTTTAGCTGAAGAAGCTGGTGTACGTGTACCTCGTGCGGTATGCAGAGGAACAGCAGGATCTCGCTCTCCTGTCAATCAGCACCTTTCAGCGGGCACTCAAGGTAAGTCCCGCCCCTTTCCTCTCCCATGATGCTCTTTTTGCGCTTTACATGATTCATCAAAATAAAACCAAAATTACAATACGGCATTGTGAGATTATCAAATCACAAAGGCTGCAATTCCGTTAAATAAATACACTGCTCTTTTCAGTCAAAATAAAGTTTCATGATTTGATGTTTGAGAATGATGAAATTAAAACAGCTATAAATATTAGTATTGTAATTTTACAGTTGTACTGTCAAACTAATTATTATCTTTTTTAGTTTTTAGTAATTTTTATATTTTTTATTTTAAACTTATTTTATTTCAGCTAGTTGCCAAAACAACATTTATCATTTTCATTTTGTTTATGTAGTTAAAAGACTAAAACCAAAAATTAAATTTCTAAAAACTATATATAAATATTTAAAAAAAAAGTATAATAAAATAAAAAAAACACAAAAATGGCTTCAACCAATATGAAAGTTTAATGGTTTAACATTTGAAAATGAAGAAATTCAGACACCATTTTTAATTTTATAGTTGCAACGTAAAATAAAATTCTTCTTATTATATAGTTTTTCTTAAATACAATTTTTATTTTATTTTAGTATAAATATATTGTATAGTAGTAATAGTATTTTTTTAGGAATAAAAACAACAATATTATTATTATTATTTTTTATTTTTTTCAAATCCTGCAGCCATTGTCTCCTCCCATTTTTCTCTGACCTTTTGTGCATGAAGGTTTTGCCTGTATTTTTGATCAGCTTAAACACGTTTTTTAATCATTGGTGTGTGTGCAGGATCCCAATCAGCTGATCAGAGCGAGCGCTCTCAGGGTCCTGTCCAGCATCAGAGTTCCCATCATCGTCCCCATCATGATGCTGGCCATCAAAGAAGCAGCCACCGACCTTTCACCTTACGTCCGGAAAACCGCCGCTCACGCCATTCAGAAGCTCTACAGGTAATACACACATTCACACAGATGTGGTGGCTGAATGTTAACGAGCGAGTGTTATACAGAGGTCTCTGATTTTGTCTTCCAGTCTGGACCCGGATCAGAAAGAGCATCTGATCGAAGTGATTGAGAAACTCCTGAAAGACAAAAGCACGGTAAAATATCTTGACATTCACACAAACATGACCAAAATGTTGTTAGTGATTAAAATGGTCTGTTAAATTAAACTGTTTTTGCATTCAAACTGGAAACAAATGCATGTTTACTAAGCCTTTTTTTATCATATATTGCACTACATTGAATTTAAAATTAAAAAATATAATTTTATTTATTTATCATAAAAATGTAAAAATATTTTAAATTGATAACTAAAAAATATTTATTTTTATCTATTATTTTTCTGTTTTTGAGTTTGTTTGGAAGGTTGTTATTATAGTTAAAACCATAAAAAATGAACTCAAAAAAAAAAAACAAAAAAAGCAATACAACATAAAATGTAAAAAGCAAAAAAGCTAGTTGCCACAAGGAGCCAAAAAGTAGTAAAGCAAAATAAAAGGAATGCAATAAAATACAACATTAAAAGTAATACAATAATTAAATTAAATTATTAAATTAAATTCCACTTCTAAACACTGGTGAGCAATTAAATAAATCAATGCATGGGATTAAAATAAATTGGAATTTTTTTTTAATCTGCCCTGTACAATATTGCAAAACATTGCAATGGCTTACACAGCTCTAGCAGTGTGAAACTGGCTGGTTTTTACAATCTGACTAGCTATATTCTTAAAAGCTGTTGTTGACAAAAAATTATTATAAATATACAAATGAGTTTAATGCATAGTCTAACATTAACTTAAAGTTACAGCATGCAACCACTAGATGGCGCAACAACACCACTTTCATTTCTGTCTCACTTTCCTCTATCAGTATTCCTCTCTCTATCTAAAACACTTCTGGCAGTAAAATAAACACTGAGCTCAAAACAGTTCCACCAGGGCCTTGGACAAAGTCTCAGCAGGAAATTATCTTAACACATCCACTGGACTTGGTCGTTGTTGCTGGCCTCAAATCTGAGTTATGTATGTGGGGTTTCTGCTCACGTTGTCATGTTTTTTAGCACTGTCCTCATAGGCTTTTAGTGCAGAGCTGTATTTCACCTGTAGAGCTTCCCGAATATGCACTGGAAATGTTTATTGTGACATAATAGACATCTCTACGAGCTTCCCCTGTACGCTGCTAAAGGAAGCTCACTGGGATGTGTTGCCATTGATGAAATATGAGCGCGTGTGTGTCTTCAGTCTGACGGCAAGCACAGCATCAATCACAGCCGCGTCGTTCCAGCGTCTCTCTCTGTCTCTCCTCGCTCGCTGATGACCCAGCATTCCCTGTTTCCTCTCCCTTCAGTGCGGCCCGGCCTTAATTAGAATTCATGACAAAATGGATCCTGGGAAACGTCCTGTACCCTTCATAATTTTACAGGAAATTTATTGTTATTAGAGAAACCATTTGCTTAGTGTGATTTTTCCATTAAGGTCTTGTCAAGCAGCAGAGATAGCAGAGGTTTGTTGATGAGGGGTGTGTAAGTAAGAGCGTTGTTGATGGTGGATGGAGTTTACCTTGGAGCTCTTGTTGGGTAATATGGGGACAGATAGATGGGGAGACGCTAAAGATGAGCGGTAAAAAGAGTAAATCCAAAGATAGACCAAAAATATAAAAGTAAACAAAAGAAATTAAGACTTTTGACTGCCTTGCCTTTTCCATAACAAACGTTTCTACATAATGTTAATGTTCTAATTTAATGTTAATCTGACTTCTTTTAGATTACTTTTAGATTACTTTTGACCTAACTCATGTATCTCATAGACTTGAATGGGATTATTGTGTACAATATTGATTAATAGTACACGATTGATATTTATCAGCATTTTATAGTAATGGAAAGAAGAATTAAAATTAAAGTTCATGTTAAGGAGCCAATAAATTACAAATAAAATAAGAAAGATGTATATAAATTAGATTGAGATTATTTGTGTGTGTAAAATAATATTGTATTTATTCAAATTGATATGAATTTGTTAAGTGTAACAAGAATTAATTTTAAAAAAATAAAATCAATATGTATATTATATAATAGATAAATATAAAAGTATACATTATATATAATAGCTTAAATAATTTATTTGTAAATTGTTTATCAGAACAATTATATATGTATATATGTATATATATAATACTTCATATACACATATATGTATGTATACATATAAAAATAAAATAATAATAATAATAATATAAATAAATAATATTAATAATAAATATGTATTATATAAAAATAAAATATGTCAAAATATTTATATAAAAAAAAAATCAAAATATTTATTGGTATATATATATATATATATATGTATATTATATATATATATATATATATATATATATATATATATATAACATTTTCTCAATTCACCTGCCACTGGCTGATGTGGCAAAAAGTTAATTTTGCACCCTTTTTGTAAGTGATCAGTTACATGTAATTTTCTTCCTCGGAGCTGGAGCTGAAGTCACATGATGATGAATGAAGCACCTGACCTGCTCAAGCTCTCTCTCTCTCTGTTGTTTTCACACACTCTCTCTCATATACTGTAGTTCATTAGTCTAAAGTGAGAGTGGTGGGTTATATTAGCTTGGTGGGAAGCAGAACAGGTTGTCATCTTCCAAGCATCTGTTTGTTTTGAGACCACACTGAGGTTTGTAATTACGACGCATATATAACCTAATCAGCTTAATTTGCAATTATAAACCTCCAGCACAACTTTAGGGTTGCTGCAGGAGAAGCGGGTGAGTGATAATTGCCCAGACACTGTAGAGGTGTGTGTGTGTGTGCAGCATATGTTTGTGTGTGTCTCCACAGTTTTATAACTTTAGACACAGTGTAATAGTGAATGTGTACAGATGCTTTTGTTCTTCTTTTCATGTTTGTGCAAATGTAATATATATTTATAGCAAGGTTCAGTTAGGTAAAATTACAATACAATACCAGTCAATATTCAAACCGACACTTTCCACATGAGTACCGAAACATAAAACTAATATTTGTGTGTGTTGATATATACTGTATATATATGTATATGTATGTATATATGTGTGTGTGTGTGTGTGCACATGTACTAACCACTCAGATTTAAATGTTACATTCTTGCTTTCTTGGTTTTGTTTTTCTTTTTAATTTTTGTGTTTGTTTATACACTTTAATTTTTGTTTATCTCAGATAAATCAATATAATTGAAATATAATGTTTCTCTAATGATCTCTAATGGATTGTTTGAATCACTGGTCTGTTGGTTTGTCATTCAGGTGCACAAATATTTATGGGTAGTTTGGGTTTTTTAGTGGATCATTAATTGTTGCTTGAACATTTCATAACCATTTAATTCTCTTATAAATTATTATCATGTCTAAAAACACAAAATATTTGATCTTGTGCAAATTGGGATTATTTTTCCACGCCTGAACAATTGAATTATTGAGAGTGTAATTTAATTAGTCCAGAATATATCAATAGCCCAGAGTCATTTATTTCACTGATACCATATTTATTATTGTTATATTTTTATATTTATCATTAGTTTTTATGAATATATATATATTGTTTTACTATAGTTTTTAACATATATAAAAAAATATATTAATTTAAAATTCTTTATTTTATATATATATATATATATATATATATATATATATAAAGAGAGACATTTTTCAGATTTTTGTCCCTAAAATACTCTTGTATGTACAACTATTAAATGTCTTGTTTTAAAACAGCCACTAATATTGAGAATTCATGTAATATTCAGACTTAAACTAATATTCAGAATGAGTTGATTGACACCCCTGGAATCTGTAACAACCAATCAAAATGAAGAACTCTAAACTTAATTTTACTAGTGTACCACAGAGTGAAAAAACACTTTCTGAAAAGACTTCTAAACCTTTCTGTTTGTCATGTGTTTTTTGTAGCTGGTTGCCGGCAGCGTGGTGATGGCGTTTGAGGAGGTCTGTCCGGACCGGATCGACCTGATCCATAAGAACTATCGGAAGCTGTGCAACCTGCTGGTGGACGTGGAGGAGTGGGGTCAGGTGGTCATCATACACATGCTGACACGATACGCCAGGACGCAGTTTGTCAGCCCGTGGAGAGAGGTGAGTTACTGTCTGTGTGTTTCAGCACAGACAGTATTTAATTATTATTTCACATATTTTTAAAGCTCAGCTATCAAGATTAGTGGTTTCATTTGAACACAAGATTGCTGCTTAAATATTTTACTATTTTACTATCTTATTTTCATTTTGTTTTCTTTTTCAATGCTAGCATTGAGGGTTTCAGGTAGGAAGGAGGGATTGAGAGGACTATATATTGTAACTCTGACTGGTGTTATGTGATTGTTTCACAAGAGAAAGTTGCTGGTTTAATGATCTCTGGATTTTTTTAGATGTTTTTATTTAATAATTGTGTGTGTGATTGTAGGACGCCATGTTTGACGAGAACAATGAGAAAGCGTTTTATGATTCAGAGGAGGAAAGGAAAGTGGAGCAGACCAGACCGTACATCATGGATCCAGACCACAGACTCCTGCTCAGAAACACTAAACCACTGTTACAGAGCAGAAACAAAATCTATCATATTAAAAACAGTAATTATACTATAATATTAAGTAACACACCACACACAAACAAACACACACACACACACACAAGGAATACTCTTGGATAATATTCTTGGACCAAATCTATCATATTAAAAACTAATTATTTAAAAACTAAATATTAAGTAACTTCTGCAATTTTAAATATAGATACAGCAATATGAATTGTTATTATTGTTGTTTTTATTATTATATAAATATTTTAAAAGTTAATATAGTAATATATAATATGTTTATTATTTATTAATAATTAAAATCTTTATTAATTTTTTGAACATTATTATTATTATTAAAGATATATTAATATATTACATTCAATATAGTTTGAGCATAATATATAAAAGGCATAAGTATATATAACTAGAGCATAATTATATAATAAATACTAATAAAGCAAATATTCTTAAAGTGGCATGTATTATCAATAATAAACATTTTTGCCATTTAGAATTTTTATACAACACTAATAATCATAATTATTGTTTCATATTCTTGTATCAATATTAGTTAAAGTAAATAATAATAATTACAATTATTATTATTATTATTATTAAGAGATAGGAATCTAATATAGTTTAGCATTTAATATTAAATATGAATATATTAAATATTATAAATGTAACAATTCCAAATGGTAATATTATTGCATTATATAATTTATTAATTTATATATAACAACATTTTTTTATGATCATAAAAAACACCACAAAACATCACAACTCTACTATTAATTCATATTTAATCTGTAACATTCCTTTAAGATGCTCACATATTTCCATTTCCTCACACATCTTCACTCTTCAGTTTTCTCTTTCTCCCTCTCTTATGCTCATTCCTGGTCAACTCTGAGCAATAGCGAAGGCCTTCAGGATGCATCTGAGTGTGTGTTTTGTGTTTAAGTGCGAGTGTGTGTGTTTGTACATCAGAATGTTAGTGGGACCAAGGCTGTATCAGAGCAAACTCCATCATGTTTCACACACTCAGCCTTAAAAATGTGCTCAGAAAATGTTATTCCCTCCTACATCACACACACAGGGTGACTCAAGTGCTCCATCAACCTGGAAGCTCAAGGTCTCTGTGTATGTGTGTTTTTTTGTAGTGTGTGTGATATGTTTTGATTAAAACTTGTCCTGCTTTGTTCTACACTCAGTCTGCACTCTGTCTTTATCAGCTCTCTCTCTCTCTCTCTGCTGCTTTAGCGGTTGATGTGTTGAAGTCTGCTGTCCTGTTCATATATTGGGGTCAAAGTAATTTGGGGAAGACAAAATCATTACATACATTGAAGGCTTCCTAATCTATCACCATCTATCTCTTTTTCAACCTCACTCAAGCCCTCCTCTTCCTCTTTCTCTCACTTCACATGTCACTGGGACTCTCCAGCGCGTCTTCCATTAAACTGTCTCTCTTTCATGAGCTACTTTTTATGTCCACTTGTCTTTTTCTCACCTTTCTCTCCCTTTGTAAAAACATACCATGGAAAACCCATGATAATATTGTGTTTTAGTTTCTTGGTATTCTTTTAAGTATCTCACATTTAACATTTTAAGACATAGCTCTTTTTTTCTAACATGAATCCTCTCTCTTTGTCAGGTTGTGATGGCAGTATCTCAGCTTTACTGGCATTTGGCTCCTAAACATGAACTTAGCATCATCACCAAGTCCCTGGTGAGGCTCTTGAGGAGCCACAGGTAACACATGCACACTATGAGATCACGAGACGGAGATGATATTACAATCAAATCTGCCGATCTAATTCCTGTTTTTGTGGTCATTCTCGGCTCTTTTAGGGAAGTTCAGTACGTTGTGTTGCAGAACATCGCCACCATGTCCATTCAGAGGAAGGTACAGACTCACTGAAACATTCATCCTGCTTTTCTCATGAAATCTGAACATGTTATGAACAATGTTAATGATTTAGAATCAGCTTGGCCTAAATGTGTTAGTCCACTTCAGGTGCTTATTCTGAGGTAAAATCAGAGGTGGGCCTCAGTTCTGAAGGACATCATAAGGCAATAAATTGCAAGGTTAGATCTGAGGTAAACACTGAGGTAAAATCAGAGCTGGACCTTAATTTTGAGGGATATCATGAAGTAAAATATAAAATAAATCATAAGGTAAGATCTGAGGCAAACAGTGAGGTAGAATCAGAGGTAGTCCTCAATTCTGAGAGAAGTCATGAGGTAAAATATGGAGTAACTTGCGAGGTAAGTTCTGAGGTAAAATCAAAGGGTAGGCTTCAGTTCTGAAGGAATGATCTTGATTAAATTTCAAGGTAAGATCAGAGGTAAACAATGAGGTAAAATCGGGTAAAATATAAATGAGGTATGAGGCAAAATGTAGATTAAATTTCAAGATCTGAGGTAAACAATGAAATTGATGAAATCAGAAGTAGGCCTCAATTCTGAGAGAAATCATGAGGTAATATATGAAGTAAACCATACAGTAAATTCTGAGGTAAAAATCCAAGGTAGTCCACAAATCTGAGGGAAATCAAAATCTAAAATAAATCATGAGAAAAAATAAGAAAAATGAGGTGAAATCAGAGGTAGGCCTCAATTCTGAGAGAAATCATGAGGTAAAATATGAAGTAAATCTTACAAAAAGTTCTGAGGTAAAATTAGAGGCTTCAACTATGTATGCCAACTGAGGGTAATATCTGACATAAACTGTGTGATAAAAATCTAATGCATCTTTTGAGCTAAGCACGGAGTTAAAATCTGAGGTAAACGCCTAAATTAAGCCTCGAATAAACTGAGGTAGTGTCTGAGGAAAACCTTAAGGTAAAAATATTGGTTGAGGTAAACACGCAATTGAAACGTGAGCTCTGTTGAAAAAATCCAGCATATGCTGGTTAGGTAGGTTTTAAAGCTGGGATGCTGGTTTAAGCTGGTCCTTAGCTGGTCATGTGCTGGTCCTACCAGTTTAGGACCAGCACATGACCAGCTAAGGATCAGTTTAAACCAGCTAAGAACCATCTTAAACCAGCTCATGACCAGCTAAGGACCAGCTTAAACCAGCTCAAACCAGCATCCCAGCTTTAAAACCTACTTAACCAGCATATGCTGTTTTTTTCAACAGATGCGTAAATTAGTCATGAAATAATCTGAGGTAATGTATGAGGAAAACTTTGAGGTAAAACCTGAGGTACTGTTGAGGTAAACCGACTGGAAATTAGAGCTAACATTTTTAAGTCAATTAATATCATCTGAGATGAATACTAAAGGTAAAATCTGAGTACAGTAGGTCTACATTTTGAGAAATTATCTTAAACCATTTGTTAAGAAAAACCCTATGTAGGTAAAAAAGTGAGGGTAATTTCTGAGGTAAATGTAGATGTAGAATCTGAGCAGTCTTGTCTTGAGGTGATGACTGCAGATAAAAATCAAGAATCTGAAGTACTACAATCTGAGATAGACCTGAGGTAATGTCTGTGGTGTTTTTTAGGGGATGTTTGAGCCCTTCATGAAGAGCTTCTATGTGAGGTCTACAGATGCAACACACATCAAAACACTCAAGGTAAAACACTGACTTACCTTCATGTGTCTTTTCTGCTTGCTTGCTGAGGTTTTGTTGCTTATTTTTGCTTTTGTTTAAATCCTTCAGCTGGAGATTTTGACTAACCTGGCTAATGAAGCAAACATCTCCACCATACTGAGAGAATTCCAGGTAAAGTTTCATAGATTCAATTGATCCTGAAGGGGAAAAACTCAAGTTTGGGAATAATTACGAGTAATTTTATGAGTGTGAATAATTCTATGATACCTAATAACCCTGCCTGGGTGGGCAGCTCACTAGCTTTAGAAACGCAGCTGAGGAATAGCAGCTTTAAGCAGTTGTATGTGTGTTCCAGACTTATGTGAAGAGTCAGGATAAGGCGTTCGCGGCGGCCACCATCCAAGCCATCGGCCGTTGTGCCACTAACATCTCTGAGGTGACTGACACCTGCCTCAACGGCCTGGTCCTGCTGCTGTCCAACAGAGACGGTAATCACACACATACTGAAGTTATCGTTTAGTTATTAGACAGTGCTTCTGGTTTCCTGCCAATGGCAATATATCTTGAAGTTCAATGTCCTGATCGTCAGTGACAAAACTGATACAGACATTATCACCACAGATGAAAAATTTTAATATTCTTTCTGACAAATACATGTCATAGTCTCAGTGATTCATAAAACTCCTCAAAGAACATGCTTTGAACTTTAAACAATATGATTAGTAATTACGTATTAGAAATGATGTACGTTTGTGTGTGTGTGGATTTATTTTTATATATAATATAATTTGTTCATATTTACTGAAGGGGAAGATTAGAAAACATATTCTAAAAGAACACCCATTTTTGAATTATATTAGACAATGTAAAATATAAGATATAAAATATATGAATGGACCATTTTAAAAGGATTTCTTCTAGAAATAATTTTAGAATTTTTATCAAGCATTAAATTGAAAGATTCTATAGAATTGTTATTATTACTATTGTTGTTATTTTTAGTAGATATGTATATTTTTGTATGTTGATGTTGCTGTTCGTGACGTTAAATCATAAATCAAAATATGAATTAAATATTGTTAAATATAATTAAAAATGGATCAATAAGGATGACAGCATTACATTTAAAATACATTAAAGTGCATACAATGTTCAACTGATAAAAGTAGAAAACACTTAATATGTAGTTTCTTAAAGATTTATAAATATTTTATTCTAAAATATGGTACACTGCAGCATTTACCTACAAAATGGATCACAAGGACTTGAACGAATCGATTCACTAAAATAACTCACTGAAGCGAAGACATTACTTATAGTGTGTATTAATTCCGCATCTCAAAAATTTAAAGTTGCTGCTTAGTTACTCCTCAACACTGGTTACTTCAGTTAGTTATTGTTACTACAGTAAAAACATAGTATATTGGACTATCAGTGTATTCATGCATTTCTTCTCTTTGTAGAGACTGTTGTCGCTGAAAGCGTCGTAGTCATCAAGAAACTTCTGCAGACTCAGCCATCACAGCACAGTGACATCATCAAACACATGGCCAAACTCTTCGACAACATCACTGTGAGACACGAGTGCAATGTTACACAACTGTAGTGTTATAGTGTGCAACTACAGTGTGATTCATATAAGTGTAACACTGCCTCTTTAGGTCCCGATGGCAAGGGCCAGCATCCTGTGGCTGATGGGTGAATACTGTGAACATGTGCCTAAAATCGCCCCCGACGTCCTGCGAAAGATGGCCAAGACCTTCACTAACGAGGAGGACATTGTCAAACTTCAGATCGTCAACCTTGCTGCCAAACTCTACCTGACCAATTCCAAACAGGTAAAATCAAAAATCAAATCACACTTTGAGTGTGTGTGTCTTTTGGCTGTGTTTGATCTCACTTTCTTTCTCTCATACAGACTAAATTACTGACTCAGTACATTTTGAACTTGGGCAAGTACGATCAGAACTATGACATCAGAGACCGAACACGGTTCATTCGTCAGCTGATCGTCCCAAACGAGAAGAGCGGAGCCCTGAGCAAGTACGCTCGCCGCATCCTGATGGCGCCCAAACCGGCTCCTGTCCTGCAGTCTGCCTTCAAAGGTAAGAACCTTGAAAAGTCATTTAAATTTCTATAGTGAATATAGTGCCAATAATTGGGGCCAACATGCATTGGAGAAAAACATTTGTTTCATTATAGAGTTCCCCCCCAGTTTCAATTGTTTTACTTCAATGAAAGGTTAGAATTTTGTGAATTTTTTTTTTTTTTAATGAAAGATCAACTGATAAACGATGCAGATTTATTTTCACAACCGCATTTGCTCATATCTACCAAGGGTGCCAAAATTAGTGTATTACTCATAAAGAATAATTTAAGTATCTGTAGTGAATATAATTTATAATATGATATAATATAATATGATTTTACAAGTTATGGAAATATAGTGCTCGTAAGATGTGGGATGCCTGAAATCATTCTGTGCAAGATTCAAACTCTTCAGTTACCACCGCAGATCAGTAACCTCCAGGCTGTATAACTCATGTTTAAAGCTTTGTTGCATGATAAAACAGCTGGAGCAGTTAAAAAAAATCCGAAGCTGTCAGTTTAGCGTCATGCTCTCATTCTAAATGACACGACCACATCTATCTGAACTCAAGAGTTCTGCTGACATCGATTTCTCTCGCGTTTCTCTTATTTCATCACATCATTCCATTCCAGCAGGGCTTCAGAACTGAAACACACAACACTGTCATGGGAATTCATCCCCGCAGGCCATGACAGCAGGTCTAACCCGTAAACATCAATACAGCACGCAGAAATACTTTGCAACCGATTCTATCAAACGGCACACAGTTATTTTTTTCCGCCTCTGAACTGGGCTTTTTTTCTCCGGATTAGCGGCATGGATTTGTAGGCTTCGCCTTCTGTTCCTCCTGTGCAGAATTGAATTGTTGGATTCTGCATAATTTGATAACAGACAGTCGAATCTGGGCGCCCCGTCCGCCCCGTACACACCCACACGTCGATTTACTACTACCTCCTGTATGATCACGCACTGCACCTGCAATTAACCAGGAGTAATTACGCCCTCGAGCAGGAAAAGGGTGTTACTCATTTGCTCCTGTAGATACATGGATTGACGGATGGATGGTTTTGGGTTTAGCGCGAAGGATGCGCTCCATGTGATTGATGCTGGCTGTCGCTGGGGGTAATATTTGTTGTGCTGAGTATCGTTCTCGGTGCTTGGTTAAGCGTGTCCCACCCTTAATAGGAGGTAATAAAGTTTGTAAGGGATGATTATGCTTGGCTGTGATGAAACTCAAAGCGACACGTCTTTGTGTGTGTTTTTTTAAGTCACGTGAAGACACAGGTTGTGACATATGATCTCTGCGGTGAAGGCGAAAAGCTGAAAAACTCATCAATAGTCCAAATGGGCGCATTGATAATCTACTGATCTCAAATCTGTGCTCCTGTTTCTTGCTTTAATACAGCGATTTCATGATTGTACCCATGGTTACTATAGATTAAAATAAATTAGTATACTGAAACATACAGCCATTAGTCTTTATTTCATTAATGCGGCATAAATTTACCCTATAACATTTGCGAGACATTTAACTGCTGCTGTCATTTTTAATATTTGTGGTTTAGATCCGCTGTGTGCGGTGGCGTTTTTCGCTAATGTTTATATTCTGCAGAGCCAGAGTAATTATGCGTTCATATACCTTGGTTATTACGGGACGTAAGCAGCATATTGTGAGAAGGGCACACAGGCAGACCTGAATGCCGTGGCATTTCTGCCAGTTTAATGTCAATTACCCAGCAGGTCTCCTGAAGGCCTGTGCAGACACTTATTGCTTTTTTGTTTATTATGACAAAGAAGTACTGTAAAACCAAGATTTGAATGCATAAACTAAAAGATCATAGTTTATTAGTTCTGCATAGCAAAACTGTTTTCAAACTTTTTAATGCCACATTTATTTTATTTTTTTTAGATTGGATTAGATTGGAGTAGATTACAGTAGATTCATATGTTCATAATGAAAATAATGCTGAATCTAATCTACTATATGTAATCGAATCTACTATATAATATTTATAATTATATCCATGATTACATCCATTATAAAATATTATAATTAATATTGTTATATTAATAATCTATTTAAAGTGAAAAGTAATAAAGGTATTAAAGTTCTGTTTCATATTATCTGGAAAATATTTACTAAATATTTAAATTGACACTTTTCTGCAAGATGATTTTTCTGGAAATAGAATATAATAATTTGTGATTAATCTCATGATAACTGTATTTAGAAAGCAGAATCAAATAGCAGTTCCAGTAAATGTTTTTTATTTAATTTATAAATTATTTTCAATTTTATTTATTCATTTATTTAAACTTGTACTTTTATAATTTTTGGATTACCTTCACTGAAAAGTTTTACACATCAATTAAATTGATGTTTTTTGTTAGCGGATGGCCAAATTAGCAGGTGTTGCGTTGATATTAAAACCTTTTTTTAAGTTTTCAGCCGCCATGACACTGCATCATATTTGATGGCATTAACACACATTTACTCACTTGTCTCTCAGTTCTCTTCTTTTGTTTGTTTTTCAGATCGAGACCGGTTTCAGCTTGGCACACTCTCTCATACGCTCAATTCTCAGGCCAGTGGGTACCTGGAGCTTTCTGATTGGCCGGCTGTTGCTCCTGACCAATCAGTGAGAAATGTTGAGGTAGTAGAACCGGTAAGACTCCCTTGTATTTTTATTTTATTTTATTTTTTGAAGATAATGTTAAAAATGTCTTATATCTATAAACTTAAATGGCCTTAGCGTACAGTTTATACACAGGGCAGTGATGTTGCCAAGTCTCAAATTATGACGACCTCATTTCCTGTTTGTGTGTGACTGGGGCAGGTGAAAGAGGCTGGAGCCCCGGCACTTAGAAAATCCAAAACTGCCAAATCAAATGAGAAGTTCTACTCTGATTCAGAGGAAGAAGAGGAGGAGGAGGAAGAGGGAAGCAGTAGTGAGGGCAGTAGCAGCAGCAGTAGTGAAGGTAAAACTTGAGCTTTGGCTTGGTTTGTGTTTTGGCAGATTTGAGGCTTGTCTTAACCTATATTTGTGTGCATGTAGAATCGGTAAGTGAGTCTGAGAGCGAGGAGAACAGCGATGATTCAAACAAGAGCAGCTCCAGCCAATCGGAGAAGAGCTCCAGTGAATCAGACTCAGAAAAGAAGAAGAAAACTCTAAAAAACAAAAAACTACAACAGCAGAAACCAGACAGCAAAGACAGGTAACACCCATTGAACACTTCTGACAAATTCCGGTGCTTTAAACTTGCATCACATGCTATTGAATATTTTGAAGTGTAAATGTGCCATAAATATATAGACAGATGGTATGTGAGATTGACTTCGGTCATTTTATCAGCATATATGGTTGTGTTTTGTACAACTTGGGTTTGATATGTGTGCAGGAGGTAAATAATGTGTGTGTTCAGTGTGTGTGTTTGTCTGATTGTGTATGCTGCAGCATAAAACGTGACTAATAAAATGTGGCACCAATAATTTCCCCCTCCATCTGTTCATATGCACACATACAGTCACACACTCTCTCTCTTTCTCTCGCTCACACACACCAGGCCTCAACAATAAGGTTTTTATTCTCAATAATTTAATGTTTTCACACACACCACCAACCAAAAAAAAAATCCATTCAATTTATATCAATCAATTCATATTTACCAGAAATAACAAACATTTATATGTTTCATTGCATTTTTAGTTTGCTTAAGATTCAAAATAGAAAGATATCTGTGAACTGAGTAGCTATAATGCAACTCATTAATAGCTGTAAGTTCATGAATGCACATTTTGTTTTAAGAATCAGTGGCATCCAATGCTAATCATTTATTGATCAGTTTTTGGTTTTGATCCCATTTTTACCGATTCTTCCAAAGTTATCAAAAGTCTATTTTGCAATATTGCTAACATTACTAAAAAAGTGTAAAATCAGCAGAATATGTTTAGTTCGTCACATAAACCTAAATGTTTACATTTGCAATGCATAAAAACACAAACATGATGACTTTCTCTATCCAGTCCACACACAGTTTACACTGTTAATTGTTGTGATGTAAAGTTTCTGTAGTTGACCCTGCTGCCTTTATTAGAGGCGGTAATTAAACAGATTTAATTTGCTCAGAACAAACACACACACACACACACACACACACACACACACACACACACACACACACACATGCACACACACACACGTGTGTATGTGATACACACTTTGTCTGTTTTGTTTGCTGTTCTGTCATTATTGTGCATGATTTAAGGCTCTTGCACACATCCTCAGCTACCGTGAAATGCTCTCATTAATACACACACACACACACACACACACACACACACACACACACAACCTGTTGAGCTGTGCACACTTCAGTTAGATGGCCTGTGTGTGTGTGTGTGCGTGTGTGTGTGTGTGTGTGTGTTCTTATCAAATTAAATCTTTTTTAATCACCGCCTCTAAAAAACAAAGGCCAAATGAATCCATCTAATCATCTCACAATTAAACAGACATTGTTCCCTTGAGGTTTGAATATTGAAATGTTCTTTAGTAATGTCTAATTGTTCAACAGTTTTTTAGGTTGTCAAAAAATGGCCCAGGAATAAAGATTTAAACATGTTTTTACATAATTTGTTGTAGTTTTTAGTGCATAAGAAACTGTTCAAAGGAAGGTTATAAATGAAATTTAGGAGTGAAGTGTGTTTACTTGATGTAGGTTGATTTGCAGTTATTAATTTAGCTAGTAAACTCAAATAGTTCAGTTGTTTCTGTGTTTGTGTGTGGCTACAACAGGAAGCAGAAGAATGGAAATGCTGTGAAGGTTGAATCCAGATCTGAAAGTGAATCAGGCTCTGAGAGTTCCTCGTCTGAGAGTTCATCTGAATCCGGATCAGAACTGGATTCAGATTCAGACTCAGGAACAGATCAAAAGAAAAACACAAAGCCTAAACCTGTCCAGTCTAAACCATTCATAAAGGTGAGAAGTACAACAGAGTACAAACACGCGTCCTGAGTGTGAAGTTTTGTTGCATATTATTCTGCGTGTGTAACATCTGGCATCAATGTTTCTTTGCAGCAGGTTGAGAAGAAGGAAGTGTCTCTGCTTGATCTGGATGACTGTGAGTTGTTTTCTGAGTTTCTTTTAATTTTGTAGTTTTCATTTTGTTATGATTTTGGTTTTATTATTTTGTGATTTATAATGGCTCTTTCCAAACCCCAGTGACCTGCCTAGGGTCTATATTGTGGTTTCTGAAGTAAAAATCCCATTCATTTTCTCCGTAGGGGAACTGATTGTGAACGATAACTTGTATAACTTTAAAGACAGACCTACTTTGAGCTATGAGCTTATTAATCAGTGGTATATGCTTCTGTTGAAGCCATCAGCCTGCATTATTTCAATTTATTTTGAAAATAATCATGTTTAACAGCATAATTCCTTATGAAAAACTTCATTAACCATGATTCTGCAAAGAAAGCTCCACCAAAATAACTTTTTATTGCCCTCCAACTTTTATGCAGCACTACGGATTATATAATAGATCAGTCTCCCTACACTCTTAAAATAATATATATATTCTTTTTTATTTATTTTTTTTGCCTCCTGTCTGGTTGGTTTGGTTCATGGCTTATGCCTCTTAAACGATGACTTTTTCTAAAATCAGTTTGGGAAAAATTAATTGGAAAAATGATTCCAGAGTCAAGGCTACTGAAAAATCATTCTAGTATGCTCTAATAATAACGCAAAATACACACACAAAAATTAAGGGAAATAGTTTATGCTTTAATTAGATTAGATACTTTTCAGTGTTGAAATATAAGTTTATGTGTAATCATACATAAATATAATTTTGCTTGCTCACCAGTGACGGATACATATGGTGGCACCTTAACATTTAGACAAAGTTATGTACCTTATATTCTTTTTCTGTTTTGATTTTTGCTGGGAAATTTGCAGAATGCAGTTAAAACAAGAAAACTGTGTTACACAAAACTGGCGAAAGTTAAAGCTATTACAGTAAGTCAGTGATAGCGAAAAGCAGTTTAAATGGTTCAGAAACAGTTTGGAACAGATTTAGATGCTTTAATATGCTCTCTAGTTATGCAACTTACTAGGTTTTGGAACAGGACCAATGAATGTGTTAATATATATATGGGTTTTAAAGGGATAGTTTACCCAAAACTGAAAATTTGATGTTTATCTGCTTACCCCCAGGGCATCCAAGATGTAGGTAACTTTGTTTCTTCAGTAGAACACAAACAAAGATTTTTAGCTTCAGCTTTTGCAGTCTCTCAGTCATACAATGCTTGGTAATGGTCACAGAATCTATGAGAGAAAAAAACATGCACAGAAAAATCCAAATTAAACCCTGCGGCTCATGAAGATACATTGATGTGTAAAGACACAAAACGATCAGTCTGTGCAAGAAACTGAACATTATTTATACCATTTTTTTACTTCTGATTCACGCAATGTCCGAACTGTAATAACTCTTGTGAACGCGCTTATCTCTCAAGTGGACCATTAACACTCCATCTACAATCTCAATCAGGAGTGTTAATGGTCCACTTGAGAGATAGGTGGCGGTAATGCACTTATAAGTCTGCAATCCTCCATAAAGCAACAAAAAAGAAGATGATGCAGGCTGCTGTGAAGCACGTTCACAAGAGTTCTTTACATGTTGGCTGTGACATTGCGTGAATCAGAGGTAAAAAAAACTATATGCCAAGCATTGTACTTTCTTGCACAGACTGATCGTTTTGTGTCTTTACACAACAGTGTATCATCACGAGCCGCAGGGTTTCATTTGGATTTTTCTGTGCATGTTTTTTTCTCTCTCATAGGTTCTGTTACCATTGCCAAGCATTGTACAGCTGAGAGACTGCAGCGACTGGAGCTAAAAATCATAATTTATGTTCTACTAAAGAAACACAGTCACCTACATCTTGGATGCCCTGGGGGTTAGCAGATAAACATCAAATTTTCATTTTTGGGTGAACTATTGCTTAAATGCTGTTGTAATTGTTTTGTTTGACAGTCTCACCTGTGCCGGTCACCACACCCAAAAGCTCCATCCTGTCACCTAATCTGCTGTCCGACCTGCAAGGGCTCTTGATCTCGCCCACAACATCGGCCTTACAGGTGTGTGTGTGTGTGTGTGTGTGTGTGTGTTCATTTGACTTTGTGTTGATGTTATAATAAGCTATCTAGAATTCTATGAGTTGAGTTGTTTGTATAAAATGACTGCTAAACTATATATGTAGCTATATAGAGGCTGTTTGGGTTTACTTTGTGCAAATGTCAGGCAGACTGTATTTTATCCTCTGGATACCTCTTCCTTTTTATAATTTCCCCTCCAGTCTTTTGTTTGTGTCCATCTAGAAGTCTTCTATGTTCTTTGTTTCTTTGTACTGTTGTATTATAGGTTGGTTTTTCATTGTCTTCCCTCTTTCTTCTCCTCCTGTGTGCGTCCAGCGTGCGTGTTGTCAGCGTATGTGATTGTTGACCTTTTGCAGTATGACGGCTCCTTCCTCTCCCGTGAGAGTCCTGTATCAGGGAGAGAAGGATGTCAAGAGAGTGAGAGGGAGGGAGAGATGTCAGTAAGAGATGAATGAAGCATGTGTGGTCATTTCTTCTCAAATACTATCTGTGTCTGCCTCTTTTAGGATTGACACATGAACTGTAATATCCCAGCGGCCCGCAGACACCCCCCGACAATAACACACACACTACACACATTTATAGACCTGCTCTGCTATCATATTTCAACCAGAAGATTCTTGGTGGGATCTGGACCTTGATCTTATTGTTTGTAATATTTTGTGGTGTTTTTAAGCTTGCGTATGCTTGTAAAGACATTGCTAACATTACATA
Organism: Cyprinus carpio; assembly: GCF_018340385.1. Lineage (NCBI taxonomy): Eukaryota > Metazoa > Chordata > Actinopteri > Cypriniformes > Cyprinidae > Cyprinus > Cyprinus carpio. Next base: position 4,550,947 of record NC_056592.1, read on the forward strand.
GATAGTGATATTTTGTGTTGAAAGAAGATTTTAATACATTTTTACATAGTAAGCACAAGCAAAAGTTAATAAATGTTAATTTTGAGTAACTGGCATCTCAGATACCATATAGGCTAGCTAGTAACACTACCATTCAAATGCTTGATGACAGTAAGTAAAGAAGTCTCTTATGCTCACCAAGACTGCATTTATCAAAAATCCAGTAAAAACAGTAATATTGTGAAATATTAAAATTTAAAATGTGTTTTTCTTTGAATATATTTTCAAATGTAATTTATCGAAGCTTAATTTTCAGCATCATTCTCCAGTCTTCTGTGTCACATGATCTTTCAGAAATCATTCTAATATATTGACCAAGAAACATTTATTATTATTATTATTATTATTATTATTATTATTATTATTATTATTATTATTATTATTATTATCAGTGTTGAAATCAGTTGTGCTGCTTAATATTTTTGTGAAAAATTAATTTTTTCCAGGATTCAATGAATAGAAAGGCCAAAAGAAGAGCATTTATTTGAAATAGAAATCTTTTGTAATATATTTATTTTTTTACTGTCACTTGTGATCAATTTAATGCATCCTTGCTGAATAAAAGTATTCATTTCTTAAAAAAAAAAAGTAAGTTAGCTAAGTTAGCTGGTTATTAATTATTATTTATGTATTATTTATTTTGGTGCTAACTAATCATATTAGTAGACCTAAAGTAATCATTGTGTAAACTAGCATTAAACTGGTTCAAAACATTTGGACTGAGATTTTAGGAACTGGCTTATTTCAGATTTACAAAACAGACTTGTAGATTGACAGTTTGTTCTTAAAGAGCTTAAAATTGATTTGATATTATGGCTTTGGCTGGAAATAATTTGTGTTTTATCTGCCATTTTTTATTAAAAGAAACAATTGCGCAGTGGAGTGATTTAGTGATTTGTGGGATTGCTCAGTAACAATTTTAAGGGACGTCTAACTTTCTGATTACATATTGTGAAAAATAAGTTTTTACTTTTGTGTGTCACATATCTGACTTTTTACTGTTGTCAAAAGTACCACATTACAAAAGTATCACATTAAAAATGTGAGCATTTCCCACAAGCATTTTGAGCATTTTGTGTTCTTACACAACAGCGCTCAAAATGCTTGTGAGAAATGCTGGTATCATCACATTTTAAAAATTTCTGTACCGACATTGGTACTTTTGACAACATTATATTATATCATATATTATATCATATAATAATACATTTCCTGATTCATTCCATATTATTCTCCAGTATCCTGTTCTCTTTCTAATATAATTAGTATTCTAATATTATTAGAAAATACTTCTTTATTTTTCAATTAAATGTCAGAATGCACCAAAAAGCATGCAAAGGTCATACCGATTTATCACTTTGAGTATATGAGCATGCTGTTAAACTGCAGACATCTTGCTTACAGCTCTGTGGTTGAACTATGATTGCTGATAACACACGATCCTTGATATCCCTTAGTCTGAGAAAACTTTTAAACTTCCTATAGGTTCCAACCTCCATCTGTCAGAATTCCTATTCTCCTCCTGTCCATCACTGCAGGGTTGCCCCTGTGACCTGTAGCGGCGTGTTGAGCGGGTGTCAGCGCCGCTGCTTTGATTGACAGGCTCGTCAGGCCCGGGCCGCTGTGCAGCTAGAAGCTGTTAGGCACAGGTCATTAGAATACTACCCACGAGCCACGGCAGGCAGGCTAATCAGAGCTGAAATAAAGGGTGAGATTGAGAGAAAGAGAAAGGGCTTATTTAAAGTCAATGCTATGCATAAATACATTATAGGCTGCTATAATCTTAGTCACGGTGGATAAACCTCATCTCTCTCGCTCGCACATACATGCATTCAAACGCGGGCATTCATTATGGCGTGTCACGTCACACAGCTGGTCTTTCTCAGCCGCGTGCATGCAGATGTATGAAAATATATTCATATGACACGGCGGTGCGCGTGTGTGTGTGACTTTGGCCGGCATGGGTACAGATGAAATAACAGTGTGTGAAATAGAGAGACACTCCGATGCATTCTGGGACGGTTAGCAGTGGTATTTAGCCGAACTGGGGTCAGCGTGCAAACTATCTGCCTCGGCTCCTCCCGTTTCTAATAACATTTTGACGTGCGGATCTGCTCTGAAATACTGTTTAAGCGTGCGCCGGGGGAGCCGGCTGATAACTTTTCATTCATAATTAGCGCGGGGCGAATGGGGGCCGAACGCGGGGCGTCGGAGGGAAATTGAAGTGTCAGTGTAGGGCGAGCGGGGGCTGAGCGCGGGGTGGGGGGCGTTTGACCCCATCACAATCTGGGGGCCGCGTCATAATTTGTTCATTTGGTGCCCATCAGCCAGCCGGCGTTGCCGCGGTAACCCCGTTCTTCTCGGAGCACGCTCCGTGCCATCCTCATTATGACTCAGCAGCAAAGTAGAAATGCACATAGAGACGCCAACTCGCGCTGTCAATCACATGTGCTTAACGTTGGACACGTTTAGCTTTTTTTTTTTTTTTTGTGCACTAAGACATTTGGTTGTGTGTTTGAAGTACATGGTTTAGTGTTTCCCACAGGATTTTGCGAGACTATGGTTGGGTGGACCTTTGACTTCTTGAGGGGTCCATGGGTATGATTTATGTAAGTAAATATATATATATATATATATATATATATATATGTATGTATATATATATATATATATATATATATATATATATAAATTATTATTATTATTACAATTATTTTTTTTTTTTGTTAAATGCATCAATATGGTGAAATTTGAGAGCAAAATTAAGAGTGTCAACCCCTTTCAAGTGACCAAAACTGAGCAGAATTAAACAAACTCTTTGCATTGGCTTTGATCTAGACTTTAAAGTAAAAAGGGTTATTATGGTTAACTAAAACTAAAAGCATTAAAAAATCCACTTTTGTTTCTTGAAATAAAAAAAACAATATGTATATAAAAATATGTATGTATGTATATATATATATATATATATATATGTATATATATATGTATATATATATATATATATTCATAAAAAAAACTAAAAAAAAAAACATTTTTTTACCTAGTTGCCAAAGCAGCTAAACTGCATTTAAAATATAATGAAAATATAAAAATATCTCAAATTTCAAAATTCACAATATTAACAAAAATGGCTAAAATCACACAGACTCAAATCCCTTTTTAGTTGTGATAGTGTTTTAGTCCACATCACATTCACACTTATGTGTTTAGGAAGACAAACTATTTGAATATAATAATAATATTAATTGTAATATTGTAATACATTATTGTATACATCTTTATTCATACATTATTGTATACATAATTATTGTAATACATCTACACTGTAAGAGGACGTGAATATTCCATGATTTATCTTAATTATTTTAGTTTAGTTTTTTAATTATTGTATAGAGTTAAACCCTCAAGCTTTTATTTTGGCGCAAACCTGTTGAGAGACCTTTGTTTCTGTGTTTAGTTGACAGTAAGTTTACTTAGCTTTTCAATACAATTCTGGTGAAATTCTGTAATCTGTTCACAAAAAATGTTATAAAATAATGCTAATGTGAAAATAAAGTGATCCTGGTATACATTTCATTCCTAAATGGAGTTTAAGCACATGGAGTTTGCAGTATTTACTGTGAACTGAGATGCTTTGAGATGCTAAAAGCACCGGATCATGAGCTGCTCGTATGTAAATTGAAACAGTGATGCACCCAACAGACTATGTACTTATTTAATTCATGTACTGAACCATATTGTGATTTCAATTTTAGTTCGTTTGACTGATCTGTAACCCCCCCCCCAAAAAAAATGCCACAAAACACAATGTTAGATGTTTGATCTTTTGTACACTGAGTTTTGCTATACAAAAGAAACTCACTCCGATTCCTTTACACTTTCACAGCCTTCAATATTAATCACGGTGACTTTTAACATCTGACAGGATCAATGCTCTCACACACCTCGCCAAATGACATTTTTCTCTTACGGACAGTCTCATAAACAAATGAATTGGATTTCAAACAGCAATAGAAAATAGATTTTTAATTCTGTCTGCTGTATGTCCTCCCGTCCTCCGTTTATCCTTCTTTTCCCTCCTCTGGTTTCTTTCTCTCTTTCCCTCTTTATCCCGGCCAGCGGATGGGTTTTGCATCTGTCAGCAGAATTGGGTGGCAGCTGGACAGAGAGGATGCTGGGATATGTGAAGGTGACTAGAGCGAGTTGTCATCCATCACTGAGGTTTCCTTTAAGCTCATCCATAATAGAGCCCCTCAATCAAGCTCCCCTTCACACGGGAGATGTGTCCGAGTGTGTGTCTGGGACGCTGCGGTCAAGGTTACTCTTTTCTTTCGGTTATTTACTCTTCCACCGCCCAGCGGAGTTGACCACTTTATAGGACGTGAAGTGTGTGTGTTATATTGGTGATCATAAGCGATGTGTTGTATATTGGCTCGTCCGGTCCTTGAGGACACAGACAGGAGCGGTTATCATGAAACGGTGGCCACAACCTGCACGTTTCTGTGTGGTAAATCTGATGCTGTAAACATTACAGCTACTTTTATCAACACAGACCGGCTTGACTCCTCCAAAAGCATGGCTATAAATTTATGGTGTGTGTGTGTGTGTGAGTGCGCGCATGCATGTGTTTTTGTAGGAAGCTTACAAAAGGATATGACACATCTAAAGGTGCTTTCAGCTGCATGTAACTGCTGCTTTCATATAACGCTGCTGTTTCAGATAAACCAACTCATTCATACTGTCAGGTTTTCAAACCAATTTTATTGTGGTTCGTCTAGTTTCGGTTGCGCCATCCGTCATGGTGATTGTAGGTGATGTGCAGGCCCGTCCAGACGCTCTGCAAATTTCCGCAGAATTCGGACGCCCATCATTCACTCGTTTCTACATATACCCTACCTTTTTTTATTTAATATTTTGATAGATAATGTTATGTTTGATACATCATTTAATATAATTAATAATTTTTATGTTAATTTAATGTTTAATTAATTTAATTAATAATTTTATATCAAATAAAAAAATTTTTTTTATATTATTAACATTAATATTATGTTAAATGTAATATGATTGTATTAATAATGTAATATTATTTATCTGTATTTAATTTGATTTAATATGAATAATATAATTTATCAAAATGTTTTATAATATTAATATTATATATAAAATAATGTATTATGATTATATTAATGAAAAATAATTTTTAATTCATAATTAATGTTGTTTTATTTTAACATTTTCCCCACCCTTGTTTGTTTTATTAAATATTTTGGTAAATAATATAATATAGTAATATTAATAATAATAATTTCATATGTACCAAAATAATTTTAATGGTTATAATTTAATATCACCAATCAAAATTAATATGTTATAATAGTATTAACATTATATTAAACTGTTATATGATTGTATTTATAATTTAATATTATTTGTCTAGATTTAATAATTATATTATTTTATATTATTTAGTATTATAATATCACTTATCAAAATATAAAGTTTTATAATATTAATATTAAAATAATGTATAATGATTATATGAATAATTTGATATTTATTTATATTTAATAATATTTAATATTAATAATTTAATATAATGGTGGTATATGTTTAATAATAAAAATAGCATTTAAATTACAAAAATAAAAAATCATTTAAACTACAAAAATTAAAACATATTTTTATCTTCAAATACAAAAATATAGTTTTATTTTCAGCTGCATTTAACAGTTTTTACCATAGTTAGTTCCATTTCCTTGAATTCTCCAGATTATTTTCTGCAAAATCAAAACAAAAAAAATGTGTTGATTTGACCTGTTGTTGTTGTGTTAGTATGTATTAACGATGTTAAAGCATTCAGAACTGAGCAGTGAAAACATTAACAGTCCACAAACAGAGCTTTGAGGTACTTCACTATTTTGAGCTTTTATAACGCCTCTCATTACTATATGAAAAAAAACTCCATTGGTGGGTTGCAGATGGAATCCATAGCTCGGAGGGATTACTGGTGTTGAAGACAACAAATGGAGCTGCAGCCAACAAATAAATTGCAGGCAAAAATGTCATCCCTGTCCAGGTGTTCAGGAGTGCAGTGTAGAGCCAGAAAACTGCCATCAGCTGCCGATCTGTTCTGCTGTCACACGAGCTAGAGAGAATCCAGAGAGTCAGGAGTAATGCATTGAGACGTCAGTGGTCTTTCCACACTCGTCATATTGATGGCAGCCGGTGTCACAGGATGCAATTCAGGCATGACGCTTGGCCTTTCTTTTGTTTGGGCCATTACAGTGACATTGTTGAAGCACACTAGTGTAGGGATGCACCATTAGAGACATTTTTAAAAATATGATTTCAAAAAGATTTTATTTTATTTTTTCAAGAAATAGCAAGGATGCATTAAAATTTTATAAATGACAGTAAAGACAATTATAATGATAGAAAAGATTTCTATTTGATATTGAGCAACACAACTACAGTAAAGACAATTATAATGATAGAAAAGATTTCTATTTCCAATAAATGATGTTCTTTTGAAATGTCTTTTTTTCAAAGTATCCTGAAATAAATGGTTTGCACAAAAATATTAAGCAACACAACTGTTTTCAACATTGATGATAATAAGAAATGTTTCTCGAGCAGCAGATCAGCATATTAGAATGATTTCTGAAGGGTCATGTGACACTGAAGACTGGAGTAATGATGCTGAAAATTCAGCTTTGCATCACAGAAATAAATTGCATTTAAAAATATATTCAAAGAGAAAACAATTGTTTTAAATTGTAATAATATTTCACAATATTACTGTTTTTACTGTATTTTTGATCAATTTTGGATGAATTTTATATACTAAACCAATATAGTTGATTCCGGTATATTTGTGCGACCTTAGTTTTATATTGATAATTAAAGCTCTAATTATGGCTCATAACATTATGGCGATAAATGCCTCAGGAGTGGTTTTACAAGCTGACAGTATGGTCACTTGCTAGAGCAGTTGTTTTGTCTCTGCGTCTTTGTTGATGGGTTTTTATCTGCTGCCAATTTGTTGTGTATTGTTATATAAAAAATCACAAAAATAATAATATCAACAATAATTTTTTTTAGAAATTTCAAGGATGATTTGTGATAGTCTTGGAAACCTTTGATGGAATGGGGTAGAAATTATAAACAAGTCAGTAATGAGCATTTATAAAAATAAATTTACGATGTCTTGGAGTTATATTTTAGTTAAAGAACATTTAATGTTTAATTAAAAATGTATAAATTATTACTATTGCTAATGATTTACAAAAAACCCTGACCCTAATTATTTACCTTTGGCACATAATTCCTCCCTCATTGTTTGTGCAGCCATCTAGAAACCACTCAGAACACCTTACCAACCACAACGCAGTGACCCTAGCATTGTGATGGTAACTTTAGCACAGATGCGTTGTAAAAACACTCATATCTTCTTCAGAAAAAGTACATAACTAGCTGTGTTTCCATTCTGCTTATATTATAAATGACCTAAGACAGCATTAAGAGCATCCCAGCGTTACTTTAACATTATATAGGCGTTTTACTGAGGTTTCCCTAATGTGTTTATAATGAAAATAGCCTTATGCCTCTCTATCATCTTCATCTGTGTCTCAGGAGATTTTGCATTAAGATGAAAAGTTAAAAGGTGGCTTATTAAGAGGAGGAAATGGGCTGATGGTAGCTCTTTACTGGTTTTTTTTTTCATGTCTGTATGTGTGCAAATAGGTGTTTTTGTATGTTTTATGTGAACATTGACATTTTACACGTGTTTTATGTCTTAAAGTTTGGATTAATTGCCAAAATAATGACTGTTTTCATACAGGTTTCCTCTGATTTTCCATTTGTCAGACAAAAAAGAATTCGATCAACATGTTTAAGAATAATGCAACACAACTATAGTCTTAATTATTACTTATTTACCACCACAAATTATGCAGAAGACACTGCTGCTGATCATAATGACTAAATATATTTTGATACATATTGTTCTTTCCATTTCTACTCAGTTTTTTGTTAACTGCATGTGTTCTCTTCTCCATCTTTGTGTATTTCTTGCTTGTCAGTTTGACGCCGTTTCTTGGCATGTACATGTCTCCCTGCAGGCGAGTTCTCCCGTGTTTGTGCCGGAAACCTCCCATGAGCTGCTCCACAGGATGACGGGTAAAGGTCTGTCAGCCCAGTACCGCTTCACCCGGCAGCCCTGTATCTATGGCAACAGCATGGTATCCCTGCAGCTGACGCTAAGAAAAATTACCAACCAATCCATAAAAAACACACACATCACAAAAAATACACCCAACAAAACACAAAACACCCAAAGCTCAAATGCTATTGGTGAGCTTAACACATCAATAAATGGAGTTTAACAGGACTAGCTGTGAATGTGTAATGCAAAGGGGTCATAGCATGAAGAACAGGAATTTCTTGCTGTTGCTTGCTTCTGAAAGATGAGTTTGAATTGTGAAACTGGCACAACTGTGAGCACATTAAAATATGAACAGCCATGTTTATCAATATCAACATCTACTTGGCAACCACTACTTATTTACTTTCATATTTATTTATTTTTAATTCCTTTTAATCATAGTTGTTTTTTTTACTTTGGGTATTCTTATTGTTTTATTGGGCAGTAATTTATTTTTTATTTATTTTAATTATAGTTGTGTTTACATTGGGTTTTTACTTATTCACATTATATTTACATTGGGTATGTATGCATTTGTTTGTTTTAATCGTAGTATTTTTTTTTTTTTTTTACAATGAATGTTTGTTTATTTTTTTTTTGCATCAAGTATTTATTTATTTATTTTAAATATAGTTGTTTTTGTTACAATAAGTGTTTAGTGATTTGTTTTAATTGTGGTTGTTTTTTTACATTAAGTTTATTTATTTCAATTATAATTGTTGTATATTATTATTATTAATATTATAATTATTTCATAATTTAGTGTTAATATTATCATTTATTTATTTATTTGTTTATTTATACATACATACACACATTGGTTATTTGTTGTTGTTATTACATCCAGTCAGGGATTTCACCCTGTAGTTGAAGTTTTCTTTCTCTGATTGTCATGTAAACTTCAAATAAGTTAAACTTATTTTGTGAAATTCAAGAAGGACACCCAATTAATTTGAAAGTGTTTAATAATATATAATACAGCTGTTTTAGACTTTCATAAATATTAGTTATTAATCAGACTGCCCAGCTGAGACTTCTCCAGCACATACACTTTCACATTCTCCATCCTTCAGCCTGTATTAATGCAGCTGATATGATTTCAGCCGGTGTATCGATTAGCAGAGGTCCTCTCATCAGACACACAGCTCACAGTGGTGCACAACACAAACACACACTTTCTCTCTGTCTGTTTCTCCCCTTCCCTTTTACAAATTCCTCTTTAACAAAGCCATTTTAGTCATTCACTGGACAGGTTTGGGTTTTATAACATTAAATTGAACCATGCTTGTGTTGTTAAAGCATCACAAAGATTAATTTCATGGCTGGAAAGGAGAAGAATAGATCCAGCTTCTTTCTAGACTGTGCTGCACATTCAGAGTTCATCAATTTCTCTCGTTTTTTTCCATTCTATCCTTCCTTCATTTCTTCTGTCCTTCCTTCATTCCATTATTTCTTCCTTTCTGTTTTCCTTACTTTCTTCCCTCTGACCTTCTTTACTTTCTTCCATCTGGTCTTTCCTACTTTCTTCCTTTACTTAAGTTTTTCCTTCTTTCCTACCTTCCCACCTTCTTTTTTTCTAGCTTTCTTCATTTCATTCTTCGGCCTTCCTATTAACTCATCCTTCTGGCCTTCTATCTTTTCTTGCTTCTTTCCATCTTTACCTCCTTCAGTTTGTCCTTCCTTCCTTCTTTATTTCCTTTTCTCGTTCTTTCTTCCTTCCATTCTCCCAGCCCTCCTTACTATCTTTCTTCTGTCTATCTTTACTTCTTTCTGTTCCATTTGTCCAATCCTGACTTCTTTCCATCCTTCCTTTCTTCCTTATTTACTTCCTTTAGTTCAACTTTCATACTTTCTGTCCATCCTTACTTCAGCTTTCTTTCCTTCCTTCTTTGATGTTGCTTAGAATGTTGTATCTTTCTCTATAGAATTAGATAGATTTTTCTGTTTTGATTGTTCACACAGCATGCTGACACATCTTTCTCTCTCTCTTCAGAGCGTTTGGAGCCGCAGGCGTCAGTAACGGTGTCTATGGGCGTCGACTTCAATGACTCCACACAAGCTGCAAACTTCCAGCTGTGGTAACTGTTCATGTATATCATATACAGCAAACATTGTTAAAAGGAGCCAGAATCGTTAAGTCCCTTACATTTTCCAAGCTTTTCTCGAGTCATTATGGTTTAGTAGCACTACAGCCCTTAGATCAGGTCACTCTGACACATCTACGAACTAGGCACGATGGTGTTCGCTTTCCTAAAAAAACAACATTCAGCAAAAACATTAATACACACTCACAATGCGCACACGTTATGATAGCGCTAGCATGTCATTATACAGATTAAATTACTATTGTTCATTATCCTTACACCGGGTGAAATAAGTCAAAATTAATTGTTCCCCTTTTCGATACGTTTAAAAAAAATAAATTATTACCGAATCATGTGAATGGTAATAATATGCATTAAATTTTTTTAATAATCTAATTTAGAGGGATTACACTTCTCCACAAAGCTTGTAATTGTTTTTTCTTTTTTCGATTACACTGGAGGCTTTTGTAATAGACACACTTAAATAACAACACCATAAAAACATCACCATAAACAGCCCAGCTGAAGAGAGGGAGCGAGCAGGCGACCGGTAGATTATGTGTGCTAATGGAGCCAATGTGAGTTCAATGACATGGAGACGAGTGGGCGCAGGTCAGGCCTGCACACGTGTCTGTGGCCCTGGATGAAAGCCGAGCTCATGGAGTTGGTTTAAGAAGGGATTCGGCCCCTCTTTATTGCGGCTACGTCAAGAGATTATGCCGTATTAGAAAGAAATACCTGGATTTACTTTGCACGTTGATCCCTAGCCCGATTATTTGGTCTCTGAATCTTTTTCAAGCCTGTTTCCCCTCATCACCTGATCTCCATGGTGCCCCTGTTCTCCCGCTCCTGGATTCACTCCTTATTGGCTTCCTATTTCCCAGCCTGCCGCTCTTCATGATGGGACTTTAATGTCAGATTTCAGTCTTTGTTGGAGTACCTGACAGTCATCTTTCCTGTGGCAGGCCACAAACAGTGATGATGCTAATCAATACGAATATGAAAATAGAAATGGCTCTCATCCTTCTCTTTCCCTCTTTCTTTCTCTCCGTCTTTCGTCTCTCTCCATCGGTGGATCAGTGATGATTGATCCAGTTGCATGGTAATAACAGTTCTGTTTCTCAGCTAATTGGCTACTTACAAAGTAAATTGGCAAACCTGACAATCAATAACTTTATTCTTTTACTCTTTTGGGATGAGAGGAGGGTCCATGTCAAACGTTTTTACTTGTTTAAAAACTGTGAAACACTTAAAAAACCCCTAAAAACTTACAACTCCCCAGAAATGTTTTACGGCTTTATCACATCTTTTTTTTCTCACTCAGAAATGTAAAAATATATCACATTACTGACTTTTTTTCTCACTCAGAAATGTAAAAATATATCACATTACTGAGTTGAAGAAGGCATTACTTAAGTAGACATAAAATGCATAAATATTATTTTTATATACTATAATACTTTGTACTGTACCAAATACAATATATGTTCTGCCGTTAAAAAAATTGGGGTTAGATTTTTAAATGTTTTTAGAAGTCTCACTAAGGCTACATTTATTTGAGTAAAAGTACAGTAAAAACAGTAAAATTGTGAAATATTATTGCAGTTTAAAATAAATGTTTTCTATTTGAATATATTTTAAAATGTAATTTATTTCTGTAATACAAAGCTTAATTTTCAGCATCATTCCTCCAGTCTTCAGTGTCACATGATACTTCAGAAATTATTCTAATATGCTGATTTGCTGCTCAAGAAACACTATTTTGATCAATTTAATGCATCCTTGCTGAATAAAATTATTCATTTAATTCCTAAAGTCGTTTGCTTAGCGCAAACATTTGACCAGTAGTGTATATTTAGAAGAGAAAACACAGAAAAAGATGGACAGGTGTGTGGTGACCTTTTGGTGCTGTTCTTTCTTCTTTCAGTACTAAAGAAGATGAATTCAGCGTGTCCATCCAGCCTGCGGTAGGAGAGCTGCTGCTGCCCATCACAATGAGTGAAGCAGACTTCACCAAAGAGCAGGGTAATACAAACACCTCTAAGCACTTACACAACACAATACTGATGCTGTAAACACTAAGAAATAACACTTAAAGACCTCAAAAATACTACACTGTCTCATCTTCAAAAACATACACACCACTCTCAAAAACCTCAAGAACACAGGGCTGGGTGATTTTATATGAAAGCCATTTTTAAGCCTAAGCTCTGAAATAGTCTGAAGAATCATCGTTTTCCCACTGATTCATAAACTGATTCAAAATGTTGAATTTTAACAGTTTTATTTTTTAGACAAAAGAACAATGATACCTATTTTTAATGTGCATAGTAGTGCATTGAAAAGTGCCAGAGTTGTGAACTGATACAAACTAAGTTTTGAATCAGGGTTTTGAACCCGTTTACTGAATCAGACAGTTTGATTCACTGAAATTTATTGAACTAAAAAATCCAAAGATGATCGTAGACAATATTAAAACACTGTTCTTTACAGTGCCATGCAAGTTATGAAGCAAGGATGGATAATAAAGCTAGTTTAATGATAATCTTTTGAGAACTTGATGCCAAAATAAAAAAAAAGTGTCATTGTGAAATTGTTAATTTGATGTTAGGCAACTGCACACCAGTGAAAGAAAAACTCATTGCTGCATGTGAATAACATATTTGTACTCACATACCATTTTTTTCTTTCTTGCCTTTTTTAGACTGAAAAAAAACAAAAATTGTGTGTAGTTTTTTTTTTTAGACTTACCCCCGGAGTTTCACATACATTTAAGCTAGTCTCGTCTCTGTATCGTCAACGGCAAAATATTCATGCTCTGATGTATCTTGATATATGTTATCCATTATTGACAAGATTACTGTGCGTGTTTTCGTCAAGGCATAGTAAATGTTGGAAATCTTAAAACTAAGTCAATGAACATTTTTGTCATCCTATCTTTTTAACTTTCTTAGTCATGGTAACCAAAATGAACACTATTCTGAATTTATCAGGGTTATTATAGTTAAGTGAAACTAAAACCATAAAAGGAACATACATTTTTGTTACTTAAAAATAAATGAAAGTTTATTATAGTTAAGTGAAACTAAAACCATAAAAGGAACATACATTTTTGTTACTTAAAAATTAAATGAAAGTTGAAATGATAAAAAAATAAAAAAAACTTTTTATCTCAGCTAGTTGCCAAGGCAACATTTATTATTTTCATTTAGTTTAACGTGATGTAGTAAAATAACTTAAACTGCAATAAAAAAAATTATAAAAACGATACTTCAGTTAACTTGTTTGTTCGGTGTTTTTAGTTCAAAACAGTAAAAATGATAATGTAATTAAAAATTACAAAAGCACACAACAAAATTGCTAAAACTTTAACTAAAATTTACCTAAAAAAAGAAAATATCAAAATAAAAACTAGTTCAAAACAGTAAAAATGATAATATTATCTCAATCATTCAAAAAAAAAAAAAAATACTGGTATGAATGTGTGTAGTAAGAATAAGTTTGGATGTACACCATTGCATGTTATATTGTCATGTGACCCTTTGTCTTACTTATGATATACACTGTTAAAAACAGTCAATGATTTTTGGTTATGGGAGAATATTATTTTTTGAGTGAAAATTGTTTCTACAAGTTTTTTTCACTGTAGCAGGGAATTATGTGATTTTGGATGCAGTCAGTGTCTCAACCAATCATATCAATTTGGGGCGGAGCTATCTATTTGTCTGACCAATGACAGACTGGGTATGGGAAACCCCCAACTTAAAACTCCTGATCAAACTCCTGTTCCCCCTTCTTTTGCACAACTCCAACTTAAAACAACTTAAAAAACCTCACCAAATCCCCCCTCTTCCCCACAACTCCTTAGTGTTCCCCCTAAACTTTTGCGCAAACAAAAAAAAAAAAAAAAAAATACGTTTCCTGATAAACCAAATGTAATACAAGCTGTGACCTTTTTCTCTGAAAAAACACTTGTAAATAAAAGTGGAAGCAAAGAAGATTTTGGAGAAAGCTTGGTTTAGTTTCGTTCTCTACAAAGTTTTTTTTTCATCTGTAGGGGAATTTGTTATTTTGGATGCCTTTCGTTGGAATGCGTCATATCAAATTTGTGGCACACACACTTACAATGACACACTGGCCCAACTTTAAACTCCTGATCAAACTCCTGTTCCCCCTTCTTTTGCACAAATTTCTTATTCACAAATTACTCACAATTCATTCACGCCCAATGAATTTACACTTTGATTTTTCATTTACGCTCAATGGATTCCTGCCTTGTCTTTTTAGAGAGCTGCCTATACCTTCACTCAGGATGACACGCGTGCGCGCACATTTTAATGAGCGCAGAGAGTGCTTCCCGCCTCACTATTTACAGACGAGGAACAGGAAGTAAGATGCTTTTTATAGCCAATCATTTATTCTTAATTGGTTGCTGTGGCAAAGGCTTTTAGCATAAGCCGCGCTATATTCATTTACTCCACATTTTCTCTACAATAGAGCCTAATGGACAGATTTAAGACTTTAAATGAGCACTCTCAAAACCTTGCCCCCTAAACGAGAGAGTGTGTGTGTGTGTGTGTTTGCACGTATCACTGTGCACTCTCACATTTGTGCCGTTTGAAAGCCACGCAGAAGTGGGTCGTAGTTTGTGCCTTTTGGAAAGAAAAGCGCCCAGTCTGTCTGTGTTTTTAAGTGAAACACAACATTTTCATTTAGTCCAGTTTGGGCGCATTAAGCCATATTGTCTGCGCACGTTTCCCTGAAGAAGCTTGTTAAAGAGCAGCGGCGTGCTGCTTTTATGTGCTTGTTACTGTTCGACGAGGCTTATTCACGCCGTCTCTGGCTAATGTCCTTCACGGCCTCCGTGTTTCTCCGCTCGTTTTAGTCTTAATCAAGTGTAGTGGTCCAACACGGCCCACAAATATCACATGCTCTTACTGAAAGCCGAGATTGTTTTGGCCCCCAGTACCTTTCGTTCTGCGCTCGTCAGATGTTAAATATGAAAGAAAGCACACGTATACATGCAAGGTTTGTCTTTCCACGAATCAGAGGTACACTTTCCTAAAAGCTTTATACAGAACAGATGTTGCTGATGTTCCCTTCAGTTTAAGTGTGTTCATTTAAGTTTTAAAAAGGGTTAGGGTTTTTTTACATTAGTTTTATGAACCTTTTTTGTCATTAGTTTTTTAGCATGACAGTGTCTGTACGTATTGTTGTTAGGGTTAGGGTATAACTTCATTCAATAAGGATGCACACATTTTTCACAAAAATATTAAGCAGCACAACTTTTTTAAACATTGATAGTAACTGTTTATGGAGCAGCAAATCAGCATATTAGAATGATTTCTGAAGGATCATATGACACTGAAAACTGGAGTATTGACTATATAATATTTCATAATATTACTGTTTTGACTGTATTTTTGAAAAGACTTTTGAAAACATAAAAAAATCTTACAGACCCCACACTTTTGAACAACGTCATAATATGGATTACATTTTTTTGTTGTTGTATTTTTCCTCTCTCAAATTCATAAACAAGCACCTGCTGTTTCCAATTTGAGCTCCCAGAACCATTTACATAAAATAATAATAAAAGAAATACAAAGAGGTGCAGATTGGTGATTTTTCATCTGTTTTTTGAATACCTCTATAGAGGCTAGATTATGAAAAGGGTAAAACTAATGTTTATTTCTGTGCTCAGGTAAACTCATGGGCATGAACGAGTCATCGGCAACAATTACCATGACGCCAGAGAACGTCTCCAGCCAATCAGTAAACAGAAAGGTGGTGTCAGTCGCTAACATAGGGGTTATACCATCCAGTCAGGAGAACATATACAGGTAAATTTAAACTATATGTCCTGTTCCCTGTTTCTGTTTCTACATTTTCAGTTTTACTGTTGTATTTTATCACTTTTTTTCCAGTGCTATATTAAATATTTTAATAGCTTTTTCTTCTCTTCAGAAACTTAAATTTGTATTTATGTCTTAACTAGTTTGGGAACAGTTCTGCTGAAAAAAAGTCCCTAAAAGTTGTGTAAAACTGACAAAACGTACTTTTGGGAATGTCGTCAAAAGGAAAAGTCGTTCATAAGTAAAGTAAACAATGTTTTTATTCCTAAAATGCATTTTGCAATGTTTTTAAAGGCCCTAATTAGCCATCGGGATGCATGTACTTGTATGTGTCTCCTAAACATTTTTAAAGATTTATAATTTATCCTAAACCATAGGACAAAGCTTTCTGACTTTGTAAAGGACTGTAGTGGCCAAAACTTTCATACACGCACACACACAGCCTTCTTGCTGACATACAGACAAACTTATTTGTCTCTGCACACAAACACAGTGACGTTTGGTCTGGACTTTGGGGCAGTCTCTGATGCAGGCTAATTTAATTATAAAATATGAGCGAATATGAAAGCACCTTGAGAAGCATTAAAATCTTCCTCACAAGGACACACAGCACACAGGCTGAGTGGAAATCAATGCCCGCAGGTCTGTGGAAAAGGCCTATATTTAATTTAGAATACGCAATCGGGCAAATGAGAGCATGTCATCAATCACACGGCCGTTCTTTAACAGACATCCCGAAAAAACCTCTCCTTCATCCTTCCTCTACAGACCTGAGACACTTACACTCATAAACAAATGACTGAGATGTCCAGTGTGAGTTGTTTTTGTAAAGTTTAATAGTGAGTTTTTGTGATTTTATTCGGTTTGAAATCTTTTTGTTATGCAGTTTAGATTTTAACTGGTTCAAGTAGTCTTCAACAGGTAACAACAAATAAATATAATTAGATGTACATTTCATTTGAGCGGTTTCTCAGTGTTAGGCTGTAAAATAGAAATTCTCTATGTCCCACAATCCCAACTGGTGTCCCTTTTACCCAGAAATCTCTTTTTAGGGCTGTATATTCCTTCATGGTCTAATTTATGTGCCAACACCAACTAATTCAGTATATGGTTTCTATTTCCAAGTTGGACACATTTATTTTTATTAGAATGCATATGTTGCTGAGGCCTTCTCCTAGCCATTATTAACTATTTATGCACAAAGTCATGCACATTCTATGTTTAATGTTACTCACTGGTCTGGTAGAACTAACTGACCCCAGTTCTTTAGTGGATTGTGGGTGTTTGTGAGTTGCAGTTCTTCTGTTTGGCAGCAGGGGGCAGCACTGCTTCAGTGGGAGAATGCAAGAAATCCAGGAGAGGCGCTTCTAAATGGGCTTGAAAAACAGAGACTCTGTTCCTGTCCTTCTCTAGATCACAGAAGGAAAACATCCTGTCCTCTTTGTTACTAAACAGAGACTGAATATTCTCACTGTTGTTGTTTTTTGCAAAGCAAGCAAAATCACAGCAGTCATAAGTAGTCATACCAGTGAACATATCACATATAAGAGGCTTTTTTGTGAATGTGTTTAATGTTAGTTGGTGGGTTGGCTCAACAACTAATCAACTAATCAGACTTTTTATAGTACAGAGGTATTATAGGGTTAACGAAAAATGGCAATGTAAGTATTATGCATGAGAATGGAATTTAATAGGGCTCCTGTTTTTAACCAGCTGTTTATGGTCAAAGCTGCTGAATTTTTGCATTTATATATATCATTAATTTGATACTTTATTTAATAATAATAATAAATAATAATTATATATATATATAATATATCTATATATATATATATATATATATATTATATATACATACATATATATACACAACACACAACATACAAAATTATATATATAATTATTATTATTACATGTTTACATATATATGTATATATATATTATAGGATTTATAATTGTTAATGTACGTACACACACACACACACACACACACACACACATATATATATATATATGTAAAGTACATTTTTAAGTAGATATTAGATGTATTTTTGAATATGTATTAGTTAATATACAGTGTATCAGTTAATATATGTATAATATGATTATCATAATTAACATATTTGGAACAATTATTAAAATATAAGAAATACATACATATACAAAACATATAAAAATCTATACATATACATTAATATAATTTGTTAATTTGGACTAATAGGACTAGAGAATTATTGGTAGCTGATTAATAACATAAAAACATTTAGAACTTTGTGTTTGGTGAATGTGCAGTAAAGAACAACTTGTTTATGATGAACAATTTTTTTTGTCCAAATTATAGCAGGACAACAGGTAGATCAACATCTCCTTTAAAATGTGGGTTGAGGTTCATCAAGGGTTTGGTTCTTTGGTTTCATTTAGTACGTTCTTCACTTCTGTCTTCAGAGTCATCACATTGAGCTTTTGAGGAGCCTTGTGATATCTGTCTCCTGTCCTCTGCTCTACTACACTGCTTCATGTCCGTTTACGTCATATTTCATGCATGCTCTTTAGTTTATGTGCTCTCTTCTCCTCTGTGTGGTAGTTAGCTAGCAGCTGTGTGAGTGGAATTTGTTTCAGTGCAGAGGAGAAAAGCTTGTCCTTCATTTTGGCGAGGGACAGCTGGTCATCTGGTCACTCACATTAACCTCTATTAGTACAGAGGACTCTTAAAACAGACACACACGCTTACACACAAACGTACTTGGCACGGACATTTGGCAATTGATGACTAAAACCCTCTCTGCAGATTTGAGGACACAGAGGAACAAGATACCAGAATAAGGCTTTACCATATGGTGCATTCAGTGCAAAACATTTGCTTTCATGACTAGCTTCTGAATGCTGGCTTTTGCAGATACGTGAATAGGAAATTTAGTAATAGTGGTTAACCGTTATGGTGCAGGGTGTCCGCGGGGTCTTAAAAAGTATTAAAAGTTGATAAATCAATTAAGAGAAAATTAAGGGCTTTAAAAAGTATTTAAAAGTCTTAAATGCCATTTACCAAAGTATAAAATTTTGGATCATCTTTTCATTATGTATATTTGTCCGAATAGTGGGGTTCTGTGTAGTTTATTTATGGAATCCCACAAGATTTGACGTCATCTGTTAGGGCGCTCACTTAACTGAATGCACTGCTGTGTGATAGCGCGGGGCTTGTTGATCCCGCTCTCACTGCTCCCAGTCCCATCCGCTCCCGCGATTTTTGAATCCGCTCCCGCAAACATTCTAATATTGTATATAATTTTAGCGCATCATGGCGCCGCTATCAATCTGTGGGGTATTTAAATCCCTTTTGAAATAAGCGCTGGCAGTTCAATTGCGATTTCGCGATCGCGCGTGCACTGTGTAAAGGGAGTACATCTATATTTGTCAATGAGCTCACGGTCTGTTGAGGAGCAAATCCTCCAATATCTTGTCAGTCATCTCTCCTTACTTTTGACCCATGATCAGTCAATCTGACTTCTGCACCTCATGTTGTAGGCAGGGTTGTTGTTGTTTTTTTCCATAAATTGGGCTGCTTTTAAACTGTTGCAATGGGTTGATTTTTCCCCAGTGTTTGTCATGAGAAGTGTTCTACAAAACAGCTATGGTTTGCAGACAGTTATAAGAGCTGATGTTACAAATACATCTTCTGAATATACTGTATGAACTCATGAACTCAACAGCTTGGAGAGCTTTATTTTCTCTCCTCAATAGGTTTTGTCAGTTGTTTTGTTTATTGGTCTAATTCTTGTTTCTTGGGTTGCATTGGTTAGTCACTCAGTTAATTATCTTGTGCTTCGTTCCCACCCTTCTGAATTATGTTGTATTGATAAGGAGTTATCACAAAGTCGGTCTGTTTAGTTGTGCCATCTTACAATCAATATAGGCCTAAAGTAAATGTAAGTTAAAGTGTCGCCGTTGTCCGGTTAAAACTTGGAGTGGCGAGGTCTTAAAATGTATGGAAAGAGTCTTAAAAAAGGTCTTAAAAGGTATTAAATTTTACTCCATGATTCCTGTATATACCCTGGTCAGTGATGACCAGTGCCAATCCAACAGGACTAAGTAGCTTTTAAATCTTGTCATGTCACCCCAAAGTAGAAAAGAAATATTCTGCATAAAGAATATGAACACCATTTTAGGACTATTAGTTATTAGTTATATATACAACTTTTTTTTTTTTTAATTGAAATTAGCTATGTTCATTAATGTATATGTTTTAATACATGTTTTCGATATATATATATATATATATACATATATATATATATATATATATATATATATATACATAGTATATTTTCTTAAACTTATTCTGTGCCAATTTTGTTATAATTAGATATATTAATATGTCGATTTATTTTTAATATAAATATGTAATATAAAAAAAATCAGCATGTTTTTTTTATGTTACTTTTAAAAATAAAGATAATGCAGCAGGTACTACCATGGTCATAAATATGTAAATATGTTAGTCTTCTAATAATTATGAATGAATTTTTTTTTTTTTTTATTATGGTAAGAAGAATTAGGGAAATGTACTTATTTCACAATTCAAAAAGGCTTCATTTCATTTTAAGACAAAATATATAATTTAAAGTATTTGTTTATTTATTTTTATGAATGTATTTATTTTTATTTATTTATTTATTTAGTGACATTCATCCATTTATATCAACACTTTTGCTAATCTGTGATGTGGATCGGTTGTCAGTAAAATTTCATTCAATAAATTTGGCCTGAGCAATGTTTCTTTCACTGTTTAGGTCCATCTGTGAAAGTGAATGATAACTGTTGCGTGTGAACAGGAATCTTACTGGCCCAGTCTTTAAGGTTGAATAAAGAGTCGACAGTCATTTAATCTCTCTCTCTGTCTCTCTCTGATTAGGAGCAAGTGTTAGTGTTAGTGTTAGTGTTAGTGTTAGTGTTTGTGTGTGTGTTTGTGTGTGTGTGTGTGTGTGTGTGTGTGTGTGTGTGTGTGTGTGTGTGTGTGTGTGTGTGTGTGTGTGTGTGGTGTGTGTGTGGTGTGGGTGGATCGATAGCGGTCCGGCTGGCCAGCGCTGGGCTTCTGCTTTGCTTTTCTTCCCACAGCCTCAATTAATCCAGTTCAGAGGCCCAGTGGTGACAGACCAGAATACCAATGACCCATTTAGAGCCTGAACCACACCACATACAACACACACACACACTCAGTGAATAAAGCTGCTGTGGGTGTGTGGATGTTTATTTTGTGTGAGGATGAGCGACAGATAGACAGTTAAACCGAATGACTGTCCAGTATCAGGACCTGCAGCTGTAATTGTACCATGTTTGTTTGTGTCTATATTTGTATACGTAAGCTTAGAGACCACTAAAATCATGTGAATGAAGTGGCTTTGGCTTCTGTCACACACATATGCAGTGCCTCAGGGCTGTGTTAAGTGCGTGTGTAAATAAGATTTTTATAAACTGACTCCATTAGTAGTGCCGCAGGGAGCGAGAGATCAGAGTGTCAGCAGCACAGATATAATGCACTACATCTGCAATATCTGAATATCTTTATGTCTGTTCATATATCTGTCTTTCATTCTATATCTGTCTGTCTATCTATCCATCGTTTTGTCTATCATGTAACATTTGTGTGTGTGTGTGTGTGAGATTGTCAGATGTGACGCCCTCTCCAGTTGGTTAGCAGTAGCTCTGACGGTCCTTGAGTCTCATGCTGTCATGGCTAAATAGTGGTCATTGTGTGTGTGTGTGTGTGTGTGAGACAGAGATTTTGGGAGTAAAAGAGGGGTCTCCTGGTGGGACGGGGGGTGTGTGTGCTTCTCAGTGCTAAATGGGGTCCCTGTGTGTGAGGGTGTGTGCTAAACGGTTGATTGTTGTATAATAGGCTGTGTAAATGGGAGGCAGATGGCAGTGTATCAGGCACGTGGGTCCCCCTCAGTGAGAGACAGACAGGAAGGAGGTACAAGGGCGCAGAGGTCGGACAGGGTCGTGTCTGCACTGTCAGTGGAGCCGTGTGTGGTGCGTTCACTAGTGTTTCCAGTCTGTGACGTTACCAGGGATACTGGACGCCAGGAATTCTCCCACAGCGCTATGGAACGGTTCAATAGTACAGTTCATCAATATTATTACTATAGCTCACTCTGGTTTACTTGTATCATACCATTATAGGACAGTGACAACACATCCATTTGCATTTTAGCAATGGGTTTTATTTTGCATTTTAAAATCAATTGTTCCTTTCCAAAATGTTTGGTCAAAAAAAGTGTTCCAGTTGTGTGAAAATAAACCTGTTCACCTTGCTGTACCACTGCGCATTACTCATAGAGGCCTTAGTTAGAGGCCTTATTATCCTTAGTTTGTATATGAAATTAAACTGATCTCCTTTTCATACCATTAGAAATGGTCAAACTGTTTTATTAAGAGATATTTGGAGAATGTGTCATTAGCAAGCCTTTTAGAATTTTTCAAACATAACAATCTTCAAACAAATAATCATTATGGTGAATGTATGTGAGTGTGTGTGTGTGTATATATATATATATATATATATCTATATATATATATATATATATATCTATATATGTATATATAATCTTATATATATATATATATATAGGTATATTTTATATATATATATATATATATAAAATTATCATTTATTTGTTTTTCTATTTTATTTTGTTATTTATCTTGTTTATTTTTACGATGCAGATTGAGTATTTATTTATTTTCCATTCATTCATTTTTATTATTCTTTTTTGTTTTTGTTTATTTGTTTTTATTTTATATTTTATTTAGTATTATTATTTTATTTTATTTTTACCATGAAGATTATTTGTTTTGTTTTAAAAACAAAATTTTTTTTTTTTTTTTTAAAATAAAATTTTTTATAATGATTATTATTACCACCAAAGAAGATTATTTGTTTTTTTTTTTTTTAATTATAATTTGTTTGATTTTTTGTTTTATTAATTTATTTTTCTTTAATTATGTTTATTTTTACCACAATGATTATTTGTTTTTTCAAATTACAATTTTCTCCCCAACATCCTTTTATTTTGAATATAGAACAGCGATTTCTTTTATATTTTGTGCCCCAACATCCTTTTATTTTGAATATATAACATAAAACACAATAATATCATCTAAATCACAATCTTTTATTTTGAATATAGAACAGCGTCTCTTAGCTTATTGTTTAAAGCACATTAATTGCAGCGTCTTATGCATTTTTTTTTAGGTATGCTAAATTTGTGCAGATCCCAATGAAAGTTTGCATTGCTTGTGAACTACTCTAGCTTACACTTGCAACTTGTGTACTGCAAATAGTCTCTTTGGATAAAAGTGTCTCCTAAATGACTACGTTTAAAATGTAATGTAAAAGTAAAGTATACTTAGTTTTGGATATTAATGTGAAATGACAAAGCAGAATGAATCGCTAATGAAAATCACAATTCTATTTGTTTAATCGCTTCTCTACTGATGTGAATGTCCTTTAATACTGCCACACAATAATTCCCGTGGAGCTTTTATTAAAATCGTAATATTGCTCTGTATGCTTTACTCCATCTCCACTGAAGTTGATCTAGTCCTCTGCACTCTATTTAGTGCACCCCCCCACACTTTGCTCCCTGTCTGTGAGAGGCTACCAGGTTCGAGTCTGTGATTGACAGGAGTGTGTCCCTTGGCCCCTAATAGCTTCTTAATCAGACCAAATAATAGACTGCCGTTCCTGTTCACCACCCACACTTCTCCCCCTTCACTCTTCAGTGCTCACATATGGGTATGGCACATATTTATGCACTTTATTAAATAGATCTATTAATTAATCTATTAATTTATATACTTATTCATTGTTATCAACTCTTAGAAATCTGATATTCATTTTGCAAACAAACAAAAATTTGTTATTACACACAAACAATAAACTTTTATAAAACATTTTTAAAAAAATCCACAAAAACAATATTAAACCAAACCACATAAAATAAAATATATTATAAATGAGTTATGGCATGTATATTATATTATGTTATATTATATTATATTATGAATGAGTTATGGCATGTGGAATAGTATTTACCTTACACAATTAACAAAAAAATCTATATTGTTTGATATACATGTTAGTTGTGTGTGTGTTTCTCATCAATGTTTCTTTTGACAATGGTTCAAAAATAATAATACTAGGATATTTTGTAAACCTTTAATATATTAATACTAACTGTAGTTTGGCTATTATCATTATCACCTTCTTTTCAGATCATTAGTCATTAAATCCTCTGCAAACACTGCAAATATATTGACTGTGGCAGGCACCTTTCATTTACTCTCTAATTTAGTTTATAAAATTCTCATTCACAGTTCTTGCAATTCATTTCAAGTTCATCGGTTACGTCTTCAGAAGAGTCATTTTTGGAGGAATATGAACTGATGAATTGTGCACAATAATATAAAGGGTATTTAAGTAAATTGTGTCCATTTTGAATGAATTATATTGTTCTAATGTTTTACAGTATATTTCTCTGTTGAAGAAACTTTTGAAGATATTTTAAGTCAATGCTGAATCCATTGTAGATTTTCTGTCTGAAGCAAACTTTAAAAATGTACTTTAAAAAGAAAAACCTGTTTAAACTCATTGCTCGGCATGAAGCTGGCATGCCGATGAAATGCCAACTAACCGGCCAATCCATTTTTCTGTGTGTATCTCCAGGTTTGCCGGTAAGACAGTGAGTTCTGGATCTCTGGTCCTGGTGTCGGTCGCCCTGAAGGATCCTGACGCTGTGATCACCATTAACACTGAGAAAACAGTAATAGGCTCTATGCTCCTGCGACAGTTTAAAACGGCCCTGACCAACAGCGGCCCCTAGAAAGAGATCAGATCTCACTGTCACTCTTTCACACTCACAAGTTCAGTCACGGACAGGTGCTGTGTTCAAATATAGCTCACTCTGGGTCATAATGACACTTGGGAGAATTTGTATTGTTTTGAAAAGATGACAGAAAGATGGCTTCATATCTGTTCTCATTTCAAGAGACTTTATGCCTCAATTATGCTTTGCATAATTCTTTGCTTTCATTACGTGCGCATTAATGTTCTCTGCTAATCTGTGAGGTTTGACTCTATTCAGACAGGCTTTTCAAGCTCAATGCTGATAGTCTGGACAGTTTTTTGTTGGTAAGATTTCATTTTGATAAATGTGCCGTTCTCCATCTGCTCTTTGTGTGACCAAAACATGCAAAATTGCAAAACTATGTGAAGTGCCTTTCTTAAAATTATTATTTTAGTCAGGAGTTTCATTTGTTTAAATTACAGTGATTAAAAAAAAAATATGGAAACTGAGAAGTTTGTTTTTCTTATTTGTATCATATTATACTGCGATTGGTTTTGTGACACATGGATTCACTGTGATGTCACGATCACATGACGTCTGGTTTAAATGAAGCTGCTAATGAACAGAGTATGAATCAAGTCTTTCTGTACAGTATGATATTTGTTTATTGCCTATGATGTGTTCCTGACACATATCTCTCTAAAATAAGTTTCTTAAGAGGGAACATTTATGAAGAAATACCTCTGATCTCTGATTGAAACTAAAGTAGTCATGTACTGAGATGATGTCAGAGAACTAACTAGATAACAACACTCTCCTATTATATGATCAACCAATCAGTATCATCATATGAAATAAATTAGATAATATCTTCCATCATTGTTCAGCATGAAGTATGGGGAACAGTTTGTATTTCAGTTCTTTTGAGGATGTTTATTATGAGAGTAAAGATCCCAAATACCTTGTTAGGATTCAGTTAACATTGTATCGAACGCAGGCCATCCTGGACACCACAAAAAACAACATTCAGTGCGTTTGAAGCCTCATTCAATGCCAGAGAGAACTGTATGCTTTGTCCTACAAGATAATTAGGGATTTAGATCAGTTATTTATCATCAGTTTCATATGGACTTGGGTTTTGTTTTTTGTTTTGTTTTGTGTTTTTTGTTCTGTTCTGTTCTGTTTTGTTCTGTTCTGTTCTGTTTTTTGTTTTGTTTTTTGTTTTTTGTTCTGTTCTGTTCTGTTTTTTAAAATTTGAATTTATAAAATCCTCACCCGAACCTTTCTTTCAACACTGTTCTGTTCTGTTCCGTTCTGTTCTGTTCTGTTTTGTGTGTATGGATGTGTTATGGATGTGTTGTTTTTTGTTTGTGTTTTGTTCTGTTCTGTTCTGTTCTGTTCTGTTTTTTGTTTTGTTTTTTGTTTTGTTTTGTTCTGTTCTGTTTTTTGTTTTGTTCTGTTCTGTTCTGTTTTTTGTTCTGTTCTGTTTTTTGTTTTGTTTTGTTCTGTTCTGTTCTGTTTTTTGTTTTGTTCTGTTCTGATCTGTTTTTTGTTTTGTTTTGTTCTGTTCTGTTCTGTTCTGTTTTTTGTTTTTTGTTCTGTTCTGTTCTGTTCTGTTTTGTTCTTTGTTCTGTTCTGTTTTTTTGTTTTTTGTTTTGTTTTGTTCTGTTTTTTCTCCTAATGCAAGACTTTCTAATGCATCAAAGTCATTCATTCGTTCATTTTGGTTGTGTCCAAATACATTTTGGGGGCACTATATATTTGAAAGAAATAACTATATGTAAGTTTAATTTTAGGGTTAGTTCACCTAAATGCTCAGTTCAATTCCTAATATTTACACCAATACCATTTTCCAGACTGGGCATCAGTCCAGGACGGGACTTCTGACAGACTGAAAGCCATGCTGACGTGAGACAAACTGAGACAGAGGTACAAACTGTGCATCATGACCAATGTCCAGCTAAGATAGAACTGTAAGCTTTAATATTAATAGCTCATAATAATGTGTGTTTAACACCAGTCTCATAATCTGTCAGTCCGTGGCTTGCACATGAATCATAATGTTAAAGCCATTAAAGACATTCCATCCCATAAACAAAGGCTATACTTTCTGACTGTAGGGCCCCTGCTGATGTGCGTATGTGTGTTTGAGAGTGTGCATCAAGAGATTCTCAGTACATTTGCCCATTAAGTGAGAGAAATTGTAGTTTATGGCCAGTGTGAGGCTTTTCTCTGTCAAGCAACAAGCCACATATTTATTGAGCATTATGACACTTGTTTATCACACACAGAGTTGATATGATGTGCACACAGATGTGCGGCTGGCATTTTTATGGAAGGGACGTGTGCGAGAGAGAATTCAGCACCATCTCCTTTCATCACTGGAGGCTGTTAAGATGTCAGTGTGCTGTTAAGATGCACTTCAAGAGAAAAACACTCATCATGCGCTCACCTCGCCTGTGCTGCTGCTTCACTTCAGCCTGGTTTTATCTCTGTGTAATTTGATGGCGTAATCATTATAGATCATACTATCTATATCTAAATTATGAAATAATAATCACCAAATAACTTATGAGATGCTGTGCTATATTATAAAAGTAATTATGGGTAAAGGGTGTTGATTACAACTGAGTACATACAGCCCCTTCAGCACATTAGGGACAGATTATATAAAAAAAAATAATTACCAAACATTAAAATGCAAAAAAAGAAAGAAAAAAAGAAAAAATACAGCTATTTTTTTTTAAATAAAACATTTAAGTGAATATTTGTGAATTTCTTTTTTTCTTTTTTTTACGTCTAAAGACTATTAATTCTAATTTCAAATGATATAATATTAATACATTAAGCTAAACTACATGATTTATTAATTTTTATTTCAGTTTCAGTCATTTTAATACATTAAGCTAAACTACATGATTTTTTTTTAAAATATGTTTAAAAATGTGATGGGTTTTATTTCAAGTAATAAACTTTTTTTTTTTTTATGGTTTTAGTTTATATATAATGCCAATTTGTGAATGACATAATATGCCAATGGTAGCAAGATTTGATGAATTCTGTGATGTTTTGTAATAGTTGGTTTCTCTCCCTTTAAAACATTTCATACTGTACAAAAATCATTACATCAGAGAATTAAATAAATAAATAAAAATCGTCTGTGCCAAGATCTAGTGAGCTGCATACCTAGGCAGCATTTTTGTGCATCACAGGTTTGAATGAGTGTGTTCTGAGTGAGACGGTGCTGTAAACAGCAGTCCTGCTCATGCACTGTTTAGTTCATAAAATGAAGAGAATTACAGTCCATCAGCAACATGCAACTCCACTCGTAATGACAATTAAAAGCTGTTAAAATAAACTCAAGTGTATGTGAAATGGGAGCCAATTCACTCAGATTACTAGAGGTCACGCTAACTGTAGCTACTGAACAGCAGGCCTTCAAGATCCTGCTGTAATTTTAGTTCAAAATAACAGAGTCGATCACAGTGTTCTGACAAAACACATGGCATGCTGTGTTTTTCCTCAATTAAAGTAGATTTATTGAGGTTAGAAACGGGTAAAATCAGAGGATTTGAAGGCATTCGGCTGGTGCCTTAGTAATTATTTTTAAATTCTGTTGCGACGTGATTCGACTCCAATTAGGCCAATGTAAACACTGCGCTTTCAATTAAACCTGGAGATGTTGCAGGTTGCTTGGGTGGCGTGGTTGTACGTGTGTTGCCATGGTAACTGATAGCGTGAATATTCTGCGTGGGCTTTGTGATGCCGTCCTGCTTTTTAATGTGTAACCGCTACAAACTCAACTCAGTGAGTCAGTTCCCATTCTCAGGAAAGCCAAAGTCAACAGGACTTTAAAGATGCATGAAAATCTTTCTTTCTTTATTTTTATGATTGCGCTGTGCCTAAATTCACCCTTTATCTGTCATTATATACACAATACAGCATGGCCTCTAAGTTGTATTGTATATTTATACAATATAAAGCTCATTTTAATTACAGTTAAGTAATATTCTTCTGTATAAAGGGTGATATGCAGTGACATATACACTACCATTCAAACATTTGGAGTTTTTTTTTTTAAAGAAGTTTATACTTTTATTCATCAAGGATGCATTAAATTAAATCCAAAAGTGACAGTAAAGACAATTATGCAAAAAAGATTACTATGTCAAATAAATACAGTTCTTTTAAACATTATTCATCAAAAATATCACGTATTCCATTGAAATATTAAACAGCAAAACTGTTTTCAACATTGATAATAATAAGAAATGTTTCAGTAAATCAGCATATTAGAATGATTTCTGAAGGATCTTGTGACACTGAAGACTGGAGTAATGATGCTGAAAATTCAGCTTTGAAATCACGGGAATAAATTACATTTTTAAAATATGTTGAAATAGAAAATGTTTTAAATGGTAATAATATTTCACAATGTTACTGTTTTGCTTTATTTTTACCAAGTAAATGCAGCTTTGAGCTTCTAGAGACTTCTTTCAAAACATTTTATTTTTAGAAGAAAAGTAATAAAATAAGACTGTTTAAAGAACTCACATTAATGTATAATGCTTCTATAATAGCAACAATAACTCTAGTAACTATATGTTGGAAGAAGCTGATTGTAACTTCGCAAGGGCTGCAGGACAGATCTCAGATTCATCACATCAGTTCTTATATGTGAATAGAACAACAGGTGTGAAGACACAAAGATGTCTGGTATTCACATGCTCAATCACACAAATGACACTAATTATGGCTTCTCTCAATTCACTTTCCATTTTAGCGTCCTTTATCGCCATGCAAATCTGTGCATTTGTACTGCAGAGTAATGGTTTACTGAGAGAAACATCCACACTTTCACTTAGACACAAACTCTCCGGTTCTCTACAACACTGTCTCGGTGGGCAGCTCAGGGCAACATTCTCTCTCTCTCTCTCTCTCTCTCTCTCTCTCTCTCTCTGTTGTTCTGACAGCTTGATTTCGTGGTCTCTCGGTGGGCAGCTCAGGGCAACATGATGGGCTTCTTAATCTGAGCTTTTCATGCTGTCTGTCAGGGCTGGAGGAGGAAGAGCTCGAGTGTGTGTGTGTGTGTGTGTGTGTGTGTGTGTGTGTGTGTGTGGTAGCTGAAACGGCTGTCTGACCTGACCGTGGGGAGCAGCTCCTATTAGACAGAATCTTATCAAGCGTGTCTCCGATCTCCTGACAGCGTCACAAACACACACACATGTGCTGACATGCTCTGATAAAACTGCCATTTCTCTTCTCTTTGTCCCTCTGCTTCATCTCTCCATTCTTGCACTTGTTTTATAATCTACATTTTTTATGCTTTGTCTTTTCTGAAAGCAGTATGCATGTCAATGAGGTTATACAAGCACAGACTGTCATTCTATATGAATACTGTATGACTGTTTGAGTGAGAGGCCTTGATATAGCTTTTATAATGCACATTTCAAAATGCATATTTTCTCATAAATAATATTTATTATTATTAAAAATAAATTTACTAACTAAATTAATAAAAATAAAAATAATAATAACAAAGCAGTACAAATAAGTAGTAAAAAAATGCACCTAATCCTGGTTGCAGAATATTTAACACATTATTTGGTTTTTGATATTGTTTTATACTTAGAGTATAGCAAATAAAGCACTTTTATGGTACTTTTCAGTGCAGAGTTATTTTAGTATCACTGCTATATCGTACTATTGCAGTTTATATATATATATATATATATATATATATATATATATATATATATATATATATATATATTATTTTAAACATTCAAATTAAACTAAACAATGTTGTTGTTTAATTTAGTTTTTATTAATTTTTATTTTTAAATATTTTAATTTATGTAGTTTTAGCTAGTTTAGTCCTTCAAGTTAAACTAAACAATGAGAATGTTTCCTTTGCAGCTAGATAAAAATATAAGTTGGAGGTATTTTTTCATATTTTATTTAGTTTCAGTTATTGTGTATTTTAAGTAACTAAAATATTTTTATGGTTGTGGTTTTATTTATTTAAACTCTAATAACCCTGACAAAGAGCAGCATCTACTTTCTACAAAATATCTCCTTTTGTGTTGCACAGAAGAAAGTAGGTTATATGAGTTTGGCTCAATGTGAGAGAGAGTAATTTGTAACCATTTTAAATTTTATGTGAATTATTCTGATGTAAGAATTATAATGTATTATACATTTACTGAGAAGAAGATATTTTGAGAACCTGTCCTTTAAAATATAATAAAAAAAAAAAAAAATTAAACAACGTGGGTGAGTAAATGATGACAGTTTTCATTTTTGGGTGAACTATCACTTTAAGAGAAAAGAACAAATATTCATTTTTATGCATAACACCATACACTACCATTTAAAGTAAAAACATAATGCATTTTAGTCTATTGCATTCAGTAGCTTACAGCACAAAATGTGGCCTTCAGCAGTATTAAACTGGAGCGGAGTGACTGGAGTTCAGTAGAAGAGGTGAAAAAGCTTGCAGTAAAAGCCCTGCATCTGTTAGAAGAGGCCTGGAGGGATTTCAGATGCTGAAATAAACTAAGTGCTCCGTGACAGCAGATATTGTAACAAAAGAAAACAATAAAAACACAGAGGAAAGCAGCTCTCTTGATTAATTGTATGGTTAAACTGCCACAGGCGTTTACAAATGCATCTGTTGTGCTCTAACAAAGACACTTAAGAGCGGCTGAAGTGCTGGGAGGGACGAGGAAGTGTGATCTACTGTTCAGTCATTTTTGCCTGATGTTCAGCACTGTTTGCAGGGTAAAATATTGACTGCTAGGAGGAAAGAATCACACCGTGTTTGGCATCAAAGTTCACATGCAATATAACTCATGTCTGAAAAATTTGAATGTGAAACTTGGGTTTTCGGAAAAAATTTTGACAATGGTCTGAATTAGGTATGTTCACATTTTATGCTAAAACAATAAATAATATTATTTTAAAATAATAATATTATGGTCGTGGCCAAAAGTTTTGAGAATTACATAAATATTGGAAATTGGAAAAGTTGCTGCTTAAGTTTTTATAATAGCAATTTGCATATACTCCAGAATGTTATGAAGAGTGATCAGATGAATTGCACAGTCCTTCTTTGCCATGAAAATTAACTTAATCCCCTTTCCACCTTTTCCACTGCATTTCATTGCTGTCATTAAAGGACACTGCTGAGATCATTTCAGTAATCATCTTGTTAACTCAGGTGAGAATGTTGGACGAGCACAAGGCTGGAGATCATTATGTCAGGCTGATTGGGTTAGAATGGCAGACTTGACATGTTAAAAGGAGGGTGATGCTTGAAATCATTGTTCTTCCATTGTTAACCATGGTGACCTGCTAAGAAACACGTGCAGCCATCATTGTGTTGCATAAAAATGGCTTCACAGGCAAGGATATTGTGGCTACTAAGATTGCACCTAAATCAACAATATAGTGGTTCATCAAGAACTTCAAGGAAAGAGGTTTAATTCTTGAAAAGAAGGCTTCAGGGCATCCAAGAAAAATCCAGCAAGCGCCAGGATCGTCTCCTAAAGAGGATTCAGCTGCGGGATCGGAGTGCCACCAGTGCAGAGCTTGCTCAGGAATGGCAGCAGGCAATAAGCAGCATCTGTGAGCAGCATCTGCGGCACGCACAGTGAGGCGAAGACTTTTGGAAGATGGCCTGGTGTCAAGAAGGGCAGCAAAGAAGCCACTTCTCTCCAAAAAAAACATCAGGGACAGATTGATCTTCTGCAGGAAGTATAGTGAATGGACTGCTGAGGACTGGGGCAAAGTCATATTCTCCGATGAAGCCCCTTTCCGATTGTTTAGGGCATCTGGAAAAAGGCTTGTCCGGAAGAAGAAAAAGGTGAGCGCTACCATCAGTCCTGTGTCATGCCAACAGTAAAGCATCCTGACACCATTCATGTGTGGGGTTGCTTCTCATCCAAGGGAGTGGGCTCACTCACAATTCTGCCCAAAAACACAGCATGAATAAAGAATGGTACCAAAACACCCTCCAACAGCAACTTCTTCCAACAATCCAACAACAGTTTGGTGAAGAACAATGCATTTTCCAGCACGATGGAGCACCGTGCCATAGGCAAAAGTGATAACTAAGTGGCTCGGGTACCAGAATGTTGAAATTTTGGGTCCATGGCCTGGAAACTCCCCAGATCTTAATCCCATTGAGAACTTGTGGTCAATCCTCAAGAGGCGGGTGGACAAACAAAAAAACCCACTAATTCTGACAAACTCCAAGAAGTTATTATGAAAGAATGGGTTCCTATCAGTCAGGATTTGGCCCAGAAGTTGATTGAGAGCATGCCCAGTCGAATTGCAGAGGTCCTGAAAAAGAAGGGCCAACACTGCAAATACTGACTCTTTGCAATAAATGTCATGTAATTGTCGATAAAAGCCTTTGAAACGTATGAAGTGCTTTTGTAATTATATTTCAGTACATCACAGAAACAACTGAAACAAAGATCTAAAAGCAGTATAGCAGCAAAACTTTTTGAAAACGAATATTTATGTAATTCTCAAAACTATATTATTAATTAGTACATTTAAAATAATAATATTATGACAGAGAAAAAAATATTATTAATTAGGGATTTACATAACCTGTCTAAATATAGACATGACAAATAAAATACACTTACCTAAAATAATAATAATAATAATAAATTTGTAGCTTATAAATGAATAACCTCTTGCATGCAGTTATTTTTGACATTTCAAATAGTGCTGCAGCATTTCTAAAACGTTGTTTTTCATGAAATGTCTTATAAGAAAATTAAAACTTAAATATTCACTGACGCTAAAACTGAAATTTTTAAAACCAAAAAAAGTCACTGATTTGAAGAAAGCCTGTATTTGCCATTTTAAAATAAGAAATATGAATTGTCAAATAAAAACTACATTTAATTATAAAGTTTATTTTTTTCTATTAAATAATGAATCAAAAAAAGTAACCTGAAAAGTAAACTGATAAAGTAAATGTTGTTCTTTTGAGTTGTTTGTTAAACAAGGAATCCTGAAAAGTAAACTGCTTTCAACATTGATAATAATTAAAATGATTTCAAAACAACTAATTAAAACTAAATACTAAAGAAAATATGACTAAAAATAATCTATTAATCACACTAAAAAATCACATTTTAAAAAAATTAAAAAACAAAACATAAAATATATTCAGATAGAAAATAGCTATTTTAAATTGGAATAATATTTCACAATATTTTTGATCAAATAAATGCAGCCTTGGTGAGCATAAGAGATTTTAGAAGAAACAACTAAAAAACAGTCAAATCTTATCACTCTAAACTTTTAAACAGCAGTGTGTATATCTGTAGATTTCTTTCTCTATATCTGTTTCTTGTACTTCAATGCATGTGTGCTTCACTTAAAAGCGAGAACAAATAGTCTATTTAGAGTAGATATTGCTAAGTAAAGTGGTTTAAAGTAAGGTTTGCAAGCCTAAGCATCTCTGTGAGCCTAATGGAACACATTTACACACCTGCGGCTTTATCACATCTACATCTTTATCAGACAACAATAACACTGTTTTTGTGAATCTCCTTTCATGCATCTAAATTTCTCATCTCATTTAACATCCGATTTAGGTAGTTACGAAATATTTAAACAGCTTGACGGCATAAATTCCAGCAGTAACCTATACCTTCCTCTCTGTGATTATGCTCGTGTGTGTGTGTAGGTTATGAGTATATTGCAGAGGCAGAGGGAAGTGAATGGAGAGTAATGGATGGTTTGCTGTGAGTGAGTGTCTCAGGCTCACCAAATACAATTTTTCTCTTCAAACAATCACTCTGTGTCTCCGAGGATCCCCGAGCGCAGTAATTGATATGATTAGCTGTAAGTGGCTGCTTCACAGCTATGTTATGTCTGTTTTATTGTAATTAGATTTTTTTTGGTCCTCTTTGAGGAGCTGAACTTAAACGACTGCATGTTCTCCCTCTGAAGTATTCAATCAGACGCTCATTAGATGAGAAAGATTCATCTTTTCTGATTTTCAACTGATTTTTCTCCCCCCTCTCTCTTTCTATCTCTGCCTTTCTCTCTTCCTCATCGTCTTGTTTTCCTCTTTTCCTTCGTTCATATAGATGATTAGTCTGTGGATTGAAACAGCTAATCGTAATTTCTGCCTGCGGTCATTACAAGCTTTTGAAG
This sequence comes from Cyprinus carpio, assembly GCF_018340385.1. NCBI lineage: Eukaryota > Metazoa > Chordata > Actinopteri > Cypriniformes > Cyprinidae > Cyprinus > Cyprinus carpio. The sequence continues at coordinate 4,586,165 of NC_056592.1, forward strand.
TGATAACGGAAGAAAAAATGGATTTTTGAACAGTTTCTTCACACACACTGATGTCAAATCTTTCTTCTCAACATCTACTCAGCTTTTACTCTGTTTTCTGCCACATTAATTTGTTTATTCACAGCTTAAATGTGTCATTTTGTTCACTTAATGGAAATGAAAGCATAATGGCTGTTTCCAAACAGGTTTCTGCTGTCTGCCATCATTTGAAGTGAATCTTGCTAAGTGAGGTGTTTCAAGTTAGTTTAAACTGTTAAATGCATAAACCTTTGAAGCAACCTTGAGGTTTGGAGGTTTGTTACTGCTGCAGTAACATAAGAAACCACTTTAAATATGTCCAATGGATCAGTGCACTTGCAGAATACTCAAGCGCTTGTGTATTTGCATTCAGCATGTTGTTTTTGACTGAATGATGTAATGTGACCAACTCCACATTTTGATTCTCAAAGTTCCTATAGTTGATATCTGTGGGAATTTGTGCCAGTATTAGTTATATTTGCCCATTTCTTGATGGAAAGTGAAAGGTTTCAAGCTCAGTCTTGAATTTTGGTCAGGGTCAAAGGTCACCTAGTATCTGACTATATGTGGTTTTTAAGGTCTGTAAACTAAAAAAAGGGTTTTTAAGGGATAATAATTCATCCAAAAAAATGTCATAATTTATTCACCTTTTGTCATTTCAAACTTTCAAAAAATTCTATCTTAGGAAATCATTGCACAAATATTTACTTTCATTGCATTTCATAATATCATCTTGTGTGTTTGACAGAAGAAATAAAGTAATGCAGGATTGGAACAATGTGAGGTGAGTAAATGATGGCAGAATTGTTCATTTTTGGAGTGAACTATCCCTTTAAATGAACTGTAAGTAGTTTTTAGGAAGAAACCACCAACAACACCCTGGCAAAACACCACTAAATGTAAATATGTAGTTTAGTCAAAGAAAAAAATTGTAATTAAGCACAAAAAAAAGGCAATAACTTCACCAGAATAGCCGTCTGGCTGCAATTGTGTATACCATCTCATTTGATTTAATATACAATAAAAAAAAAATCTGTTATGGCACATTATGAATGTTTAATGAAATCGAAGCTGCTCAGTAAAGGAGGGAGTTTGTGTAATTGCCTGATAATGGGTTTTATAGAATGTGTTGTCATAAAAGAGGGTGTTTTCATTTCATATTAAACTCTCATTGAAAGCCGCCATCCCTTTCATTGTGCCTCCACGTTAAGGTTTAAGTACCCTCTTTGCAGGTGTTTCCTGAATTCGGGTTAACAGAACGTACACACACACACACAGCCTTTGATTGGGTGTTTGTGCAGTAAAAGCTGTAGATGTAATGGGAGTTGCTCAGTGTGAAGGCTATAGTGTCTTAATTAGCCCCGATTGCTCAGTGAAAGCCCTCAAGTGCCTGAATTAGCCATAAAAAAACACTCAGTGCATTAACATGTCTTATAGAAATATTGGAAATAGAAAAACAAAATCCAGTGTATTAATCACCACCACTTCATATTCAGTTTAAGTTTAATACAAGGCTTATAATTATATCTACACACACACACACACATACAGGTCCTTCTCAAAAAATTAGCATATTGTGAAAAAGTTCATTATTTTCCATAATGTAATGATAAAAAATTAAACTTTCATATATTTTAGATTCATTGCACACCAACTGAAATATTTCAGGTCTTTTATTGTTTTTATACTGATGATTTTGGCATACAGCTCATGAAAACCCAAAATTCCTATCTCAAAAAATTAGCATATCATGAAAAGGTTCTCTAAACGAGCTATTAACCTAATCATCTGAATCAACTAATTAACTCTAAACACCTGCAAAAGATTCCTGAGGCTTTTAAAAACTCCCAGCCTGGTTCATTACTCAAAAAACCGCAATCATGGGTAAGACTGCCGAAACTGACTGCTGTCCAGAAGGCCATCATTGACACCCTCAAGCGAGAGGGTAAGACACAGAAAGAAATTTCTGAACGAATAGGCTGTTCCCAGAGTGCTGTATCAAGGCACCTCAGTGGGAAGTCTGTGGGAAGGAAAAAGTGTGGCAAAAAAACGCTGCACAACGAGAAGAGGTGACCGGACCCTGAGGAAGATTGTGGAGAAGGACCGATTCCAGACCTTGGGGGACCTGCGGAAGCAGTGGACTGAGTCTAGAGTAGAAACATCCAGAGCCACCTTGCACAGGCGTGTGCTTTTGAACCAGAAAACAGCGGCAGAAGCGCCTGACCGTTACAGAGAAGCAGCACTGGACTGTTGCTCAGTGGTCCAAAGTACTTTTTTCGGATGAAAGCAAATTTTGCATGTCATTCGGAAATCAAGGTGCCAGAGTCTGGAGGAAGACTGGGGAGAAGGAAATGCCAAAATGCCTGAAGTCCTGAAGTTCAGTGTCAAGTACCCACAGTCAGTGATGGTCTGGGGTGCCATGTCAGCTGCTGGTGTTGGTCCACTGTGTTTTATCAAGGGCAGTCAATGCAGCTAGCTATCAGGAGATTTTGAAGCACTTAATGCTTCCATCTGCTGAAAAGCTTTATGGAGATGAAGATTTCGTTTTTCAGCACGACCTGGCACCTGCTCACAGTGCCAAAACCACTGGTAAATGGTTTACTGACCATGGTATTACTGTGCTCAATTGGCCTGCCAACTCTCCTGACCTGAACCCCCATAGAGAATCTGTGGGATATTGTGAAGAGAAAGTTGAGAGACGCAAGACCCAACACTCTGGATGAGCTTAAGGCCGCTATCGAAGCATCCTGGGCCCTCCATAACACCTCAGCAGTGCCACAGGCTGATTGCCTCCATGCCACGCCACACTGAAGCAGTCATTTCTGCAAAAGAATTCCCGACCAAGTAGTGAGTGCATAACTGAACATAATTATTTGAAGGTTGACTTTTTTTGTATTAAAACACTTTTCTTTTATTGGTCGGATGAAATATGCTAATTTTTTGAAATAGGAATATGGGGTTTTCATGAGCTGTATGCCAAAATCATCAGTATTAAAAACAATAAAAGACCTGAAATATTTCAGTTGGTGTGCAATGAATCTAAAATATATGAAAGTTTAATTTTTATCATTACATTATGGAAAATAATGAACCTTTTTCACAATATGCTAATTTTTTGAGAAGGACTTATATATATATAGTAAAACTACATATAATAACAGTTTCATATATAATAATAATAATAACATTTTGCAAATAATTTTTACCCTTTGCAAATATTTGTGAATTTGAGTCTTATATACGGTGTGCTTCATATTTATTCTCTTGTATGCATATACGTAATTTTAGTTTGTCACATTATCAAATATGCCAATATGCTACATTGTTTATATTTATATTTTATGTTTGGATTTATTTATATGCATAAAACTTTAGTGAATTAGGCCACAGCTATTACATAAATGCTGCATTAAATACATACATGCATTAAAGTGTGCAAATATATATTTCAATAAGTCATTTATATTATATCTCATATTTCAGATTTATTATATCTTCTATTTATTTTAAATAATAGTAAGCATATTTATACTTACACAAACACACACACACACACACACACACACTTGTAAATATATATATATATATATATATATATATATATATATATATATATATTTATTTACAATGTACTTAATATTATATATATAAACCTGTGTGTGTGTGTATACATACATACATTATACATATATATATATATATATATATATATATATAAATATCTTTATATATATAGCAGACACTTTTATCCAAAGTGACTTACAATGCATTCACCCAAACATTAAACTTAAAATTAAATTAAATTTATGCATTTAGCAGACACTTTTATCCAAAGCGACTTACAGTGCATTCAGACAATAAATTTTTACCTATAAATACTTGAAATAAAAACATAACAAAAACAATTAAAAATTCACTATATACATGTCATATATACTTCACTAATAGTAATAATATTGGAAGTAATAATATTTCAAAATTACTTTTATATTCTTTATTCATTTAAATATATAACATCATTATATTTTACTTTTTGCTTAAACTAATAGTGAATTAAAGTCTTCAGCTACTACTAGTACTTGCATGCAGAAATCCAGTGCTCACAGTCAGTTAATATGAATGAATGAGTTGTTGAGGGAGGGGGCCGGGCCCCGGGGTTTGATTGGTCTATTCAGCTGTAATTTTACTCTATAAAGGTCTGGCTAAATCCACCTCCAGACAAAGCAGAGTAGCATTAGAGACACAAAAGCTTCACAAAGACCCTGAGTACTCCTCATTAAACAGCATGTAGCTCTCCACGCTAATGCTAATAAAGACCACCACCACCCTCTTATCAGCAAGAGCTTTCCTCTTCCCCATCTCATCCTCTTTAAATCCACCCTAATACTTCTCTTAGAGAGAAAGCACTCTTGCGGGAGGCATGGAAATGCCCATTTAGGTTTTGTCCACGGTTTGGCTTTTTAAATGAATTCCTCTTTTACAAACAATCAGAACGCCCCATCAACCTGCAAATCAAGAGGCCCTGTGTAAAAGCCTGACTTATGAGATGTTTAAAATGAAGAGATGCGGCCACCAAAATGCATCTCTTTCAATCTAATAAATCACACAAAATGTCCTAACACATAAATGCATTTGAAATTAAGCTCATAATAGAGACCTTGCTAAACACACACTATTCCCCCCATTTTCAGTTTTTGGTGGCGCAAATCAATGTTTTTTTTTAAAAAAGAAAAGGCAAAATAAAATTTTCACAAAATGAGAGTGTATGTAGGCCCATATAATGGGTGCATGTCTGATTGGTCTCTTAAAAGTCCAGTCATTTCCCTTCGTACTCACATGAAAAACGAATTAAAACCAAATTCGCGAGCAGGTGCGAGTCACAGCCGCCATTGATAGGTGAATCTCGGCAAACAGCATGAGAGAAGTGTTGGAAATGAGATCCTGCTGCCGGACTGCTTTACAAAACCAGGCCGGCCTCCTCCTCACAATATGTATTACAAATTGGCTATTTGTATTGAGACTCTTCAGGGGCCAGAGGCACCGAGGGCACATATTCCCTCGGGACGGAGGGTCTATAGCGGGGTCTTTTTAGCACCGTGTGGGGATGATGGGATGAGAAACAGAGAGAAGGGGCCTGGTTACGGTGGAAAATTATGTCACAGGAGTGTGCGCAGTGTCATTAATGCCACCCTCCCTTTTTCCTGACTCTCTCAGGGGCCCCGCGTGCTCTCATCAGAATGCTAATTTACCATTTAAGAATCCTCCCCCGCGCACCCCTTCTCAATGGACTTTCCGTGAGGAGAAAAGACAAAACGCACACACAACTTGGCTGCACAGATGCAGAGCGTCACCAGGCGCGCAGAGCCACTCCTCGCCCATGTGCATTCAACTTCAATTAATTAACCCGCCAGGCTCAAAGGGAGCAGGTACCCCTCTGCAGCGAGGCTCCGGTTTTTAAATGCGCATCTCATTTCTCAATTGGCTGCTCTGGTCACTTTTGTTAAGAGAGGGGACATGTTTTTCACCCGTGCACATCCCTTCCTTCATCCAAGATTTAGGCTCTGTTCTAAAAACTGGTGAGCTGACTACATAAGCAGCTATTTTAAGACAGTATCTTTCTGACAAATTAAAATGCAATATCATGTTCATCCTTTACAGAAAAGGAAATTCCACACTGAAAAAAAATTGGTCTAGTATTTACTTTGAAACCATTTTCACTCAGAAATTGTTAGTAAATTTTAGAAATAATACATTGAGTAACACATTGAATAAAATGTGAAAAAATATAAAGTATTACATACATATTTGCTATTTGCATAAAACTGTAGCAAATTAGGATCTAGCTGCTTCATAGTTATTACAAAAGTTAATTTGAATAAATACATATTTGCATGCATAAATCTGTGTGTGTGTTTGGAAATCATTATAAAAATGTGTCAAGTAACACACTGAATTAATCAAGAATTTTTTAAGTAGGAAGACTTTTTTCTTATTTTTTTTATTGTAAAAAATAATCTTTATTTACAACTGCAAAAAAAATAAAAATCTAATAATTCAGTGCAGAATACATTGCAACAGTTTTTTGGACTTGTTAAGATGCCAGACAAAGTCAGAAATTATTGATTATAAATATAATGCATTCTAATGTAATTAAAAAGTGACTTTTGATTGGATTGATAATTGAATTTACCTAATAATTGTGTTTTTATTCTTATTAGTTCTTATAATTCTTATTTATTCTTATGTTGTTAACTTAGCAACATTCAAACACCAGACTGTAAAATAAATTGATTTTTGTCTACATATGTTTTGTCTATATATTTTGAGTGTTTTGAGTTTGGATGTCATCTTTAAAAAAAATATATATATATATTTTTTTAAAGATGACATCCAAAAAATGGTTAAATGTGTAGTGGTAGCTACCGCTGCTATTTTGGTTCTTTTAAAATGGTCATGTGAAAGAAATCATACCTTTCATAAACATGGGTTTTGATGTTATAAGCAGAAATGTTTGTTATTAGTCAGAACTTGACATGATATGAATGCAGCACTAAGAAGGCAGCTTGCCAGATGTGGAAACAGGCCTAATCTTCCTCTAGCGTGAAAATTAGACTGTGAGGCAGCTCATGGAAAATCATGGATGGAACACTTAAAAGCGTTTCCTTTGTTTGGCCCCCTGCGCTCCCTTGACGGATGAAGGATGAAGGATGTAAATAGAGAGTGATGGCGCTCTAATTGTGGGCAGTTGTCATATGGAGATATTTGAATAGAGATTACGGGCGCCACTTCACACAGATCCACTCCCGTTCAGAGCAGTAAAGTGATGAGAGATCAGGAGAAACTGAGGGATTACACAAATGGACTACACTTACCCAATTAACACTCTAACAAAAGACAGAACGCACTGCTTAACATCTCAATAGTGCTGTTTTGGACTGTTCGATCCACCTTGTGCCGCATATCTAATGCCAGATTAAACATAATAGCAGATATTTGTAATCCGTGTGAAGAGGGGAAATCACCCCATGTGACGACTCCTGCTGAAATTAGACGTTGGGGTGTTTAAATTGACTGCTAGAATGCACATTGTTTGCCAACATGATTGACACATTTGTTCATTTATATAACTACATTGTAAAAAGGCTGACTCATTATTTAGCTTTGGTGCTAAAGCTTTGTTTGTGGCGATTTCTGAACCTTTTTGTATATTTTCAGGTGATTTCAAAATAGTGTCAATATAAAATTAACAATAGATAGATAGATAGATAGATAGATAGATAGATAGATAGACTTCTTTTTGATTACTTGTAGTTACTATTGTCGTTTATCACATTGATTTAAATAGGATAACCATGTACCATATTGATATAATTTCAAAATAGTGTCACTATGAAATTAACGATAGATAGATAATCTATAAAAAATAATAATAAAATAAAAAAAAAAAAAAATAAATAAAAAAAAATAAAAAAACAAAAAAATTTAAAATGTAAATAAATCATTTTAAAATAACATCAAAATAAAATGCTTACTAAAAAAGATTAAATGTAATCAAGTAATCAATTCAAAACGAACTGTAGTCCGATTACGAGTATTTAAAAATTAATTTAATCTAATTAGTTCTAATTAGAATCTGATTACGTAATCTAGATTACTTGTAGTCAGTTACTACCCAGCACTGACTGATTGATGGATGGATGAAAGGATGGATAGATAGATAGATAGATAGATAGATAGATAGATAGATAGATAGATAGATACTTGAGTCGATAGATGATAGATAGATAGACAGATAGACAGATAGACAGATAGACAGATAGATTACACAGTATATTTTGTAACAATTCAGAGTAAATATTATAGTCACAATATAATATTAAAATAATTTTAAAGTCACATTTTCAGTGATTTTGAAATATGAGGTGTTTCAAAATAAATGCACTTGCTTGAAGTCACTTTCCCTTCCTCCTCTCTATAGCACAGACCTATGGAAAGAAAAATCATTTACAATGTGCAAGGGTAGTGTAAAGTGTATATCTAGGTTTTTCAGCACAGTGTGTGTGTGTAAATAGCTACACTAATCATTGCGTTTGAAAAGCGCTGATTTATGGCTGTTGTTGAATGCGGGCCATGATGAGAGGGCTGGTGGTAAGTGCATTTGGATGTCTCTGTGTGATGGTGGCGTAAATAGGCGCTTTATTTATTGCCGTGCTGGGGCCCTCTGCGCGGAAGAGCGCCTCCCCAAATTGAAATATAGCGCGAGTTTACTCTGCTGATTAGGGCTCCAGCGCTGCAGCCGCCCAAGGCTATCATCAAACAGAGAATGGCGCGAGCTGACATCTAATTGTGGCGGGATTAATGTGCGCGGAGTGACAACAAATAACCCAGAGTGTCAGTGCGAGAGACTGGTGCCGCACAATGGATGAGGTGCCGGGCCTTTGGTGTGGGGCCACGTGGGACCCTAATGTGGTGTAATCCATGATAATCCTATAAAGGTGTTGGTACCCCTTTAGGGATTATAGGTGTCCTACTGAGAGACATTTTGTTTAGGATTGAAAAGATGAATTATTTGGTAACATTCCATTAGGCCTATTATATAATGAGCATTTGAATATAGGATCTGTCCATGGGAAAATATGCCTATTGTAGCAAAAAATTTAAGCATTTAAATTGATTGCAAGAATGAAAATAGCTAGCCAATTTGTTTATGTAGCACTTAGGTCTACTTGTTTTGAATATGCTGATTTGTCAGGTAACATTCTTGTTAGATGTAATGGAGAAAACGGTCTGTTTCTGGTAGCCTATAAACTGAATTACATTTGCGTAGCCTATCATGACAATAATTTCTTTATGATGCATTATTTTGACTGCATTGCTGTGGACCAAAATGCAATAGCCCACTTAGTGTCTTAAGGATGCTATACCATAGAGAAATAATTTATTATCACAACTAGTATCATTGTACCTGAACTGAATTCAAAAATTGGTGCTTGAATGTTGAGAGACCGAATAAGTTCTTTTATAATTAGATATGTAGAATGTGATAGATAGATAGATAGATAGATAGATAGATAGATAGATAGATTTACATTTTTAATCAAACTTCACGCACATGTCAAAACGCACCGTTTTCGCCATGCATCTCTCTGAGCTTGTTCCAGTTCACCGGATGACCTTGAAAATGTTTGCTCTCCTAAACGTTATCCCCCCTCTCTCTCTCTCTCTTTCTCTCTCTCTCTCTCTCTCTCTCTCTCTCGCATACAAACACCCATGCAATGTTTTCATTCTTATAATATCCTTGTTTCAATCACTTTTTAAATTGTCACAGTAATTTCTCTCATTTCGACCTGATTATATGAGGTTTACAGAATATCAAGTTGACTTTCATCATCGCAATTATATTCAAAGAGGTCTAAAAGTGTAAACAACTTATCACTGCAGGTTGTAACTTTTATCTTACTTACCAATTTAAGGCAGCAATTAAACTCAAATTTAAGATAGGAAAATTAACTGCTTTTTTTGCTGCACACAACTGTACATAGAGAAGATAGGTCATTCAGTGAAAATTATATATTTGTTTCCATGTATAAATATACTATCAGGTTTTGTATGAAACCAGCGGAAAGATCTGCATAAACTGTCTTTCTAGTAAACACATAACTATATATGTATACTGGGAAAAAAATGGTGTAGAAACAAATTTCACTCATAAATTGCTATCTTAATTTAATTTATTTATTATTATTATTAAAAAAAATTTTTACATTTGGCTAGATGAAATCTATTTTCAAACAATTCGATATGCAATTATCTATTTTTACGTATAAGTACATACATTTCAATAACTGGAAGTCGCCTTCTCCCGAGGAAGTAACCAGTACACCACTTGAGCGCTTTTCGTTAGGATTTCTTGTCGTATGTACATCAACAAAACATGAATACCGTCATTGTTTAACAAAATATTACTTTTATATCACAGGTATATAAACCGATTTATATCAAAATTATTTTAAATATTTGATTGCCACTAAATGCAATTTGGTTGCTCGAGAGTCTCAACAAAAAATACTGAAAGTTTATTTTTGAAAAGTGGCTCTTCTGAGAGGTATTTAATAACATTTGATAGATAGATAGATAGATAGATAGATAGATAGATAGATAGATAGATAGATAGATAGATAGATAGATAGATAGATAGATAGGTGGATAGATGGATAGATGGATAGATAGATAGCTGGATGGTTGGATGGCTGGATGGATGGATGGACAACAAATAAATAAATGGATAGACAGATAGATAGATAGATGGAAGGATGGATGGGCAGATAGATAGATAGATAGATAGATAGATAGATAGATAGATAGATAGAGAGAAGATAGATATTTCTATGGTTGCATAGATAGATTTTTCTTTAATAAATAGATATGTTTACAGTTAGTAGCTAATGTGGCAGCATAATGAACTTTGTGGGCTATTATTATCTTTGCTTCATTTGAACACAGTTTGCTAGCAGATAATATTCCCAAACTCCTAATATAACCACCCATACAGACACACATACACTCTCTCTCTCTCTCCCTCACACAGAACAACACACACACACACAGAATTGCAAGCGTCTCTACAGCCGCTCATCCAAGCGTTACCATATAAACTTCCAATAAAACGGAGCCGCATGATGACCTTTACCGTAATTCATCACGGAGCGCGCCGATGACTGAGGGGGGCCCTTCACAGACCGATAATTTGATTACCACAACATCTGTAACATCAATAATGTCCGATGAGATTGTTTTGCGCAACCAAACATGCCGAGGCCATAAAAGAGAGAGAGAGAGGCAGAGAGAACATGTCATCATCTCTTTGACATTTTACTTGCATTTCCGATCGGATGAGCATGCAAGATTAGAGAATATCCACGTGGCCGCGTCAGGACGTTTGACGATGACTGCCATATGCCATATTGGACAAGTGTCATCATAACTTTGCTAAGTATGTTGCATATCTCAGTACTTCACTGTCATGTGTGATTAAATGATGTTGGTTCGACTGAAGCGAGCTTAAACTGACACTGTCGTGCCCCTGATTACCCTAAATCACTTTTCATGCTCTTGAATTTGTCTCACCTGCTTTATAATGAGTTTAAATCGTAGGTGAGAGACACAGTTTGTCTGTGCGGGTTTAAAACGTGCGGGAAACACTTAGAACTGAATATAAATGTTTTGCCTAACCAGAGGAAGCATTGCGCTCACAATCCAATGGCGTGATCCATTAAGCTCATTTATTAAACGCAATTTGCCTTGTGTCATTGACTTGAGTAAGGCCTCGGAGTTGAGAACGGTAAGACACACAAGACCACCGGGCGGGACAGCGGGGAAACATGGATCTGACACAAGGAATTAGGAGGCAATTAAGAGAAGGTGGTTCCCGGGTAAACGGTGGACACCTATGGACAGCGCTGGGCGAGTGTAATGTCAGCATAATTGCTATATTCTGATCACTCTTTAATGACACGATATCACCCGCGGAAGCCTCCAACACTGTGCGGAAGCACTTGATGGGTGTTCTGGTCAAGGTGGTGACCAGTTAAAAGAATCGAACAAGGCCAAGGTTTTGTGTCTAAAGTCCAGTCCATGTCAATGTCTTATAATTTTTGTACCATATCATTACACCATATTTTTGTAATGATTTACAAAGCTAACAAAAATATGCATAAGGACGTTTTGCATTTGTTCACATTTAGTTATGAAAACGATATTTAGCTCTGTTCATTTAATGTTTAAAAAAATTATTTGGTTATGGAAGGTATATAACAGTAAGATAAGAAATTATAAAATATTACATTGTATATGTGGGAGGTGACTGTCTAGTAATGAATTTCAGATGCGGGTGGCTAGTCATGTGACCAAGAAAGCATAAATGGGTTTTGCACTGACAAATGGTAAGATCGGCATGTTTCTGAAGTTGTGCTTGATGTGCAGCCTCTTAACCCTGGTTCTCGATGAACAGCATTTTAACTTTTGTGGTCGACATGCAGGTTTTATCCTTTTGTATAGGTATGTGGAGTTATAAGTTGTGTGAATTGTTTGCGTTGAATGGTTGCATTTTGAGTGCGCAATTCTATTCTTATGTGATTCCTTTCTTCTTTTAGGCTGATTTATTAAGATTTGATACATAAGCTACATTCATACACTACCAGTCAAAAATTAAAACAGTAGGAAAGATTAAATAGAAAGATCAAAAACATCAGCATTTTTTTTATCTGAAATAGAAAGCTTTTGTAACATTATACATATACCATTCAAAAGCTTGGATTCAGTATAATTATTGCCTTATGTTTAACTGCTTTAAATTAATTTTTTCCCACATCAATCTACACTCCATACACCATACTGACAAAGCAAAAACAGAATTGTCACAGCTTTGTAAATTTATAAAAAAAAAAAACTGAAATAATACATTGCATAAATATTCATTCCCTTAACTAAATATTTAGATGAAGCACCTTTACAGCCTCAAGTCTTTTTTGTTTGATGCAACAAGCTTTGCTCATCATCATTTGGCAATTATCTGCCATTCTTCTCCTCATATCTTAACCTCTCAAGCTCTGTCAGGTTGGATGGGGGCAGATGAACATTTTCAGGTTTATCCAGAAATATTTGACTGGGTTCAAGCTCAGGCTGTGGCTGGGCCACTCAAGGACATTCACAGAGTTTATAATTGACTCTTGCTGTGTGTTTAGGGTCATTGTCCCACTGGAAGGTGAACCTTCTGCCCAGTCTGAGGTTCTGAATGCTCTGGACTGGGTTTTCATTAAGGCTATCTCTATATTTTGGTGCACTGAGCTTTTCTTCTACTCTGATGAGTCCCTCAGTCCCTGCCACTGAAAAACAGCCCTGCACACCGCCACAAAGACTGGATCAGCTGAGTGTTGGAGTGATGTTTGTCCTTCTATAGGTATCTCCACATATGATCATGGAGCTGTAGGAAGAGTCCTGGTTGTTTCAAACTTCTTCCATTAAGGGTAACAGAGACTACATGCTTTTGTGAACCTTCAATAAAGCAAAATATTTTTCTGAACTCTTCTTCAGATGTGTGGCTTGACACAAACCTGTTTCTGAACTCTACAGGCAATTCTTTTGACCTCAGGGCTTGGTTTTTGCTCTGATATGCATTTTCAGCCTTTAGACCTTTTATCAAGATGTGTGTACCTTTTCAAATCATATCCATTCAATTGAATTTGCCACAGGTTAACTTCACTCAAAGTGTAGTAACATCTACAAGCAATATGAATGCTCCTGAGCTAAATTTCAACTGTCCCTGATAAGGGAGTACTTATGCAATGGAATCATTTAAGGTTTTTATTTTTAATAAATTTTGAAAGATGTTAAAAACCAGTTTTTTGCTTTACCATTTTGGTGTATGGAGTGTAGACTGATGTGGAAAAAAGGAAGTTTAAAGCAGTTTAACATAAGGCAGCAACATGACAAAATGTAAAAAAGTATGAATACTTTTGCAAGGTTATATACACAGTCGAAGTGGTGGTAGGCCGCCTGGACCAAAAAATGCCTGGGCCGATTTTTTGTCCCAGTCCAGCACTGGGTATACGTGTCTATACTGTACATACACTGACATCAAATATAAACCGAGCCTGAGAAATATTTACTGGAGTAAAAGGTGTGACAATCAGCCCTAGTCTCCCCTACTATGCAGGTTTTTGCTTCTCCGGTGTTCCCGCACATAAGTCTAATAAATAGCCAAAATGCATGTAAAATCATGCATTTGCATCTTTTGCATGCCTATCCCAGCAGGGCTAGAGCAGAAGGTTGATAGTGTGCGGGCTTGGGAGGTATTGCCGATACGCAGAGATGCATGATTAGTTATGGTTTGTGTTAACTAATATGTGCACGTTTTTGTGTACCACTTTAAATCATCGTTGTTTTGTGTTTTGCAATCCCTCATTTGCTGTAGTTTGTGACGGCTGTTTTCTTGCCCCTGGTTTTCACTATTAGGCATATTTAGGGCCATGCAGGCGCGCGCAGGCAGCAGAGGCACCATGTTCAAGGTTGAGTTACTTTTGGGGCTTTTTTGTGTGAGCTATTTGTCTCAGCAGTCAGTACTGTTAATGTTACATTAGGTGTTTGATGTTTCATCATTTCAACCAATATTGCGTGAGATAACGAATGTAAAATGAAACCGCTAGGAGCATGTTTGAATTCCCTCAGAAGGTGCGGGGAAAAAATCCACGCGCCATGCCTATTAGCCTGGGTAATTTATTTTGTGTATGTCAGAAAACAAGAAGGCCAGAAAAAGAATATGGGGCTTTCTTTTCCATTACCAAACATTACAATCTTATTTCCATCACTGCACCGTTAAGTAATTTGCGAAAAGCCAACAGAGTCTGGCGCGCCACGCGCGTGGCGTGTGTTTAAACCCATTACTTTACCTTTTAATCAAACCTCGCGCTCGTGTCAAAACGCGCCGTTTTCGCCATGCATCTCTCTGAGCTCGTTCCAGCTCACCGGATGACCTTGAAAATGTTTGCTCTCCTAAACGTTGTCGTCTCTCTCTCTCTCTCTCCTCTCTCTATCCTCACTCTCTCTCATCTCTCTCTCTCTCTCTCTCTCTCTCTCTCTCTCGCATACAAACACCCATGCAATGTTTTCATTCTTATAATATCCTTGTTTCAATCGCTTTTTAAATTGTCACAGTAATTTTTCTCATTTGGACCTGATAATATGAGGTTTACAGAATATCAAGTTGACTTTCATCTTCACAGTTATATTCAAAGAGGTCAAAAGTGCAAGTAACTTATCACTGCAGGTTGTAACTTTTATCTTACCAATTTCAGGCAGCAATTAAACTCAAATTTAAGGTAGGAAAGATAACTTTTTTTTCTTCTTTTTTTTGCTGCACAGCTGTACAAAGAGAAGATGGGTAATTCAGTGAAAATGATTTATTTGTTTCCATATATAAATATACTGTCAGGTTTTGTACAGTATTTGTCGAAAGATCTGCATAAACTGTCTTTCTAATAAACACATAACTATATAGTGTCACCTTTATGTATACTGAAAAAAAAGGTGTAGAAACAAAATTCACTTACAAATTGCTAGTCAATTATTTACAAAGAAACGGCAAGTAACACGTTGAAACCATGACATTTTAAAGTAGGCTAGAAATTGAAAAAATGTATTTTCAATATTTATTTTTTTTAATTTTTATTTTTTTTTAATTTTTTATTTTTTTTTACATTTGGCTAGATGAACTGTATTTACAAAAAATTCGATTTACAATGATCTTTTTTTTTTTTTAATACAAGTAGGCTAGATTCATTTCAACCGCGTTTGCAAACAACAAGCTTTTCGTTTTCGTTGTTTAACACAATATTACTTTTATATCACAGGTATATAAAACGATTTATATCAAAATTATTTTAAATAGTTGATTGGCGCCAAATACAATTTGGTTGCGCGAGAATCAGAAAAATACTGACAGGAATTTAATTTTAAAAAGTGGTTCTTTTGCGAGAAACTTTACTGACAGGATGAATACATTGCAAAATTACGTTAGTTGCTTTTCATTTAGGTGTGGCGAGCAAACTTATATGCACCCGCGCCTTTAGGATTACCTTTATGCTTTTTGGAAGACGTGTGTGTGTGTGTTTGGATAACGTTAGATGGGGAGGGGGCATGCTAACGTTAGTTGCTTTCGGCTGTGATTTATCGCAGTCGGGGAACGCGGCTGCCGTTCCTGTCCTAACGCATTTCAGCGCGCGCATCAGCCGTGATTAAACACCTGCTATGGCGCGCGAACCAAGCGCGCTAATCCAATATGTATCTCTGACATCTTAAATATCGTCCAATCCCTCGGCATCACGCGCAGCTTTTCCGCAAGATGGAATTCTAAAACATATTTTTCTAATTTATGGACGGACGATAAATCAAAATTAAGCCGTGGACAATGAAATATACATCAGCGTGCTGAGAACAGGCCTGAAATGCAGCTACAGGCGGAACGCGCGCGGGGTTTGCAGTGTGGTGTGTGGATCTGCTTTATGAAACATCAGACATGCTCAAGCCAAATTCTGTCCCAACACAAAATCTACCATGCATGCTGAAATACCATACTACTATGCAACGGCTGGAACTGCAATGTAAAAAAAAAAACCTTGCATTTATAGCGCTGTTAAAGTAGTTGTGTAAACATTTTTAAAACAACAGTAGGCCTATTAACAGTAGGCTATCTGTGTGTATGAATCTGCTGCACTTATTATCTTTGCTTAGTTGCATATGCTTTATTTATTTTTTTAGAGAGATTATTAGGCCTATTTATTGTTTAACAGTATTTACAATAACTGTTAGTTTGGCAAAAGCAGGGTTACATTTTCTTTTCACTCAATTTTTGCTCAAATCTTAGACAGACCTATAACTGTATTATACCCTAGATCTTAAAGTCTGCGGTTGCTTCACTAAACCTACATGCTTCTGCAAGGTATCTTGAGGTATGAGGTGAGTTTATGAATTTTATATAAATCCTAATGTAATTTTTTTTTATGTAATTTCATTTAAATCATAGCCAGTGAGACCTATATGGTGCTATTGTTTTCTCTGGCGCTATATTGCTTGTTCTCAGACAGACATAAAGGAAGGCCATTCTCTCCGGTCACTGTCCCGGTGATGCTTATTATTTGTGACTCTTCAATTCCACAGCTTCCCCGAATCCTCAGCACATTCTGCCCAGTGTATTACGTGCCGTGAACTACTCGGACATTAGACGCGTGTCTGTGGCCCTATAGCCACATAATGGATTCAGCACCCTGTTCTCATGTTTAGAAACACAACCCAACATCGATGGCCCTATGACTGCTGAAACAAAGAAAATATCTGACCATCATTTTGTTTGCCCTTACAGACTTTATTACGGATCTCCATGCTGAATGAAGGCCAGGAGAAATGGCTCAGTGCAGAAATAATACATCATCAGATTGACCTAGTTTGCAGGACCGTGCGTGCTTGCGAAGGATAATTGTTTGTAATCATCTTAATTAATATAATAATCATCTAATTTTATACCTCCTAATGAAAATTAAGTGCATTTTGATGCATAAGTTGTAATCAGCAAGCCAAGTAATAGATCTAATGATTTGTATCGGTGTTTATTCAAATAAGCAAACAATTTAATGCATTAATTTATACCGATTAAAACTTTGCAAGCTCGAACAGGGTGGTGGAGGTAGACCTGCAAGGCTCTTTTACATTTCAGCACCTTCAAACAGGCTTTAAACCTGTACAGAAAACAAAAGGTTGTAAATATTACAGTAAATATGATGCTTGATATGATAAAATGAGCAGTCTAACTTAAAATGCATCTCTGTTCCAGACTAAAAATGGTTCAACTAGTGAACAAAGTTGTTTTGCTGGAAATTTGTTCACTAAGCGCATCATTTGTCCAACTTTAATTTAATGACCAGTGACAATCTCAGTTACTCACAATATTGACCTGCATATTATGTGGCATAATGTAGGCCACAGAGTGTAGATGAAAAATAAGTCAAAAATGAATCAAATATAAATAGGTTATGAAGACTTGGTTATGATTTGAGGACTATGCAACTAAAATGTGGAGGCTTAGAATAATATATAGGCTTTTTATTTATGAATTAATATTATTTTATAGTGGGTCATTTGAATAATGCTGCCTTATGTATATTTTGTAACTACGTCATTTTTCTATTATATTTAGAAAGGAAATGAATAAAGAGCCGTTTCTTGTATTTTCTGCAGACATGCTTCATTTTAGGATGTTTAATCTCACATTTCTATTGTCCTTTGCTTTCAGATCTTCTGTGAATCGTTTCCATCAATGCATCAGTCAATCAATCTTCACCAACACCACACGCCATCAGCAACTCTCTTTTGTTGTTTCTTCTAATGAAAACAGCTCTCTATGAGAGTTCTGATGAGTTCGAGTGATGAACGAGGACACAGTTTGGTGAGAGTAAGTGAAAATCACACTCTCTTCCTCCACTCAGCGACTTTTATGTTAAACAGCACAATTAAACAATGTCCTGAAAATGAATGTATGCTGGAAACATGAGGCTCATTTGGCTGATGAATGGCCGCACTTTGGATCAAACGCGGTTTTAGTTGAGTGTGCGTTTAATGCCGCTCTCATTGAAGTATTTCAGACCAATTTTCATTTGTTGAATTTATTCATTTTTAGCTTCATTTATTTATTTATTTATTTTATATTTTATTAGCTTTGTTGTTGTTTTTATTTATCATTTAAACTTGCCTTTTTTTTCTCCTCTGGTCAGGCTGGTCTGTTTTGATGGTTTGAGCACATCTCAGCTGGTCAGGCAGGAACACCATCTGGTAGACCACCAGCAAACAACTTTTTAGGCAGGTTTAAGATATTTGTTTCTGCATGGTTTATCATAATTATTAATAATAAGAAAAATTTTAGTAGTAGGCCTACTGTTGTTGTTCCTGGTGTACTTTATTGCAGAAGTGTTAGCACTAGTTAAGTTGTTCTATATCCATTTGGCCATTTTAGTTGCTCTTTGTGAGAGAGGGAGAGGGAATTTTCACTCAGCTTTTGCCTCTGTTCAGCCCCTGAGACAGGGGGATGTGATCAATCTGCCACCTATTAAGGCCGTTAATTGATAATGCATACTAATTAGGCAGAGCTTTGGTGCTTTAGAGACTTTGAGGAGGTAGTTATCGGCACAAGTCCAAATGTAGTTTAAAAAGCAGTCTGTACGAGGTGAAAAATTTCATACTGCTGCCGGCGTGAGGGGCCTGTAATGAACTGAACTCATAAACAGGCTTAGTGCACAAGTACCAGTTAAAAGTTTGAGGTCAGTTTTTTTTAAGAAATTAATACTTTTATACAGTAAAGACACATTAATCTGATGAAAAGTGACAGTAAATACATTTATAATGTTACAAAGATTTATATTTAATTAAATTATGTTCTTTTAGATTTTCTATTCATCAGGAATCTTAAACAATTATAATATTTTTCCATAAAAATATAAAGCAGCACAACTGTTTTCAACATTGATGATCATAAGAAATGTTTTTAAAGCATCAAATCCGCATATTAGAATGATTTCTGAAGGATCACGTGACTCTGAAGACTGGAGTAATGATGCTGAAAATTCAGCTTTACATCACACAAATAAATGATATCTAAAAATATTTAAATAGAAAACAGTTATTTTAAATTGTAATAATATTTCACTGTTTTTTCTTTATATTTGATCAAATAAATGCAGCCTTGGTGAGCATATTCTTTCAAAATCATTTAAAAAGTGTTACAACCCCAAACTTTTGAACGGTAGTGTATGTAGAAAAGAATTTTGTAACTATACAACATATGATAACTATAAGGAATTTTGTTAGTATTTCCAAATAAAATCAATAATGGCTAAAGCTAAAAACCATTTAAGAACCTATTAAGAGTGATCATAGAACATTACAGTTCATATTGCAGGTGAGCTATGTCAAACACAGATGAAGAGTCCTTGCATGAAGGTTGTATGAATGTTGCATTCCAACAGTAGGCCCACACAAACTTCTCTTCCACTGATGTGTGCGTGGTCATCTTGAGTGAGACGCATTTAACTTCACTTGATGCAACATCAAGCAGCCCCTGACAAGCATGCATCAAAGCACGCAGCTCTAATTAAACTAGATCAACATGTGAGAATATTTGTTCCTTTTCAGTGTCAAAATCAAGACCCTTTGAACCATCAATCTCCCGCGCAAATGAGCGTGTCTGTCTGCCATGTATAGAGGCTGGGTGTGATGTTGTCAAAAGCCGTTGCCATGGGGGTTTGTTGTGGTGCTCGACCCGAATTTGTTCCCCTTTGCTCCGTGCGTCCCTCACAAGTGAAGCCCGTGGCGCGTGTCTGAAGGTTGTCACATGCTGTTTTCTGTCCGAACGGTTCATGGACATCCTTTAAAGCAAGTGGCTGCATTAATATTTATTCAAAACTTCAAAACTAATACATTTCCATATATACTAGTGGTTCAATAGACTATAAAAAATACTTTTCAAAGATTATTGGAGGATGTTTGACTAGAAAATTCAAACAAACTTCATTCAGTGTTACTTAATCTATCTTTCTAATTATTTGTGAAATTTACTAGCAATTTCTGAGTAAAAAATGTAGGGTTTCTGCGTGCTTTAAAAAGTCTTAATTTGCCCTTCCTCAAAATAAAGCCTTAAAGGGATAGTTCACCTTCATTTGCTGGTCCCCACTGACTTCCATAGTATGGAAAAAAAACACTATGCAAGTCAATGAGGACCAGCAACTGAAGGTGAACTAACCCTTTAAAAAAGTCTTAAATCAGAACAGCAAGTATCAAATTCATAAAGTCATAGCATTAAATGTTTTATGCACAAATTAATATGTTCCTCAGTATTTTTGTTGTTTTCCAATGCAAAGAATTACTTGAGTTGCACAATGAAGATATGAAATTATTTTCTGAGAAACTGAACAAAATATACTTATGCACTGGAAAACAAGACAAATGTACTAAAGACGAACATCACTTTTTTTGCAGTATGATCACAAGGTACAGTAAAAGTTATTTCCATATATACTAGTGGTTGGGAGCTCTTTTTTTTTTCCTTTGTAAAATGTATTAAAAGTGAAGATCATTTTACACTTAGAGAAAATATTGACGTATTGTGTTCCCTTAAATTTTCTTTACTTTGTCTTAAAAAAATCTTACATTTACCTTCATAAAACCTGCAGAAACCCTGAAAATAGTTTCTACACCAAATTTCTTTCTGTGTGCTAACACAGTCCTGGCTAAAGTGTTTTTATGTTCACTAAAGCCATCCATTAAGTGTAAAAATAGCCCTCTGATGAGACTTATGAGAGATTCAGCAAATCAAACTAAATGACGGTTGAAATATATATAGTCGGGTCATGGCACCACTGTGCCCTAGTGTATAATTATATGTTGTCATAAAATGCATTTAACTCATTGTTTATCATCACTGAGAGTTTTTCCTCTTGAAAAGGCGTGAATCTGTTTTATATAGCCTCTCTCTGTCTCTCTCCCTCCCTGTCTACCTTGTTTTTTTTTCTTTTTTCTTTTTGGGTTTGTTTGTTTCCCGCTTTTCTCGAGGGGTGCGTGAAGACAGACAAGCTTGCCAGATTCATTTTCTGATCAAAGCTGTTTGATTTGGTCAATTTTGCCACATTGGAGACATTCTCTATTACTGAGATAAATAGCCCCGGGCTAACTGTCAACCAAAACTTGTAAGCTAATAAATTATTCCAATTTCTCCCTGCTGGATTTCTCCTGGGAGACAGCCTCTAGGAAATACACTTTTTGATTAGTAAATTTCTGTGTGTGTGTGTCTGGACATTCGGATGTGTCGTCTTTGATTAGCGGCGGCCCTGTTAGAGCCGAGGGCGGCAGAGGGGCTGTCAGTCGAGCACAGACTCTAATGCATAATGCATTGACACAACCGGCTTTCTGCCACCTCCCTCTCCCAGAGCGAACGCCAGCAGACCGGGTTCCCCTCACCTGAGAGCTCTTTCTCTCTCGCTGTCCCTTTCTTGGCTAACCAGCTCAGGAAATAAAGCATTGTGACAGATCCTCGCTCACTGCAGTACTGTAGTTATGAGTACTCTGCACACATACACACACTTGGAAGTTGGAAATGGGTTGACTTGAGCTGAAAGTGTGCAATCAGCAGAATAGGGTAGAGCTGTTTGACTGATAGGCTGTTGGAAAATTGATCTCCACCCACTGGCCCGATAACCCCCACCTGCCCTCTCTCTCTTTTTTCTACACTTCTCTTTTATCTGTCTTCTTTTCTCTTTTACCTCTTTTTGCAGGCACCAGCACTCAATCTGAAGCCATTCTGTGCATCGCTGCCACAAAAATGCTGCTTCTGCACCTGACACTTAAACTTTGTGGTCTTCAACCCGATGTTCTCACCAAGTGCACTTTTCAAAGCTAAATGCAAATGAAAAAAAGGTGTTACAAAACACAACTTTTTGATATTCAACACTTCAAGTGGCCAATGCAACATGGATTTAGTTGCCATCCAGCCTGTTTCTTTAATTTAGCTTTTAATTTATTTGCAAATAGCGCATGCATTTGCTGTGAGTTTTATGCATTATATGACTTTTAAATATAATAATTTAAAATAGATTTTTTAATTATTTAAAAATAAATGTACATATAATTATTTATTTATTATTAGTAAGGTAGAAAAGGTACAAAGTGATAAGCAAACTATACAATTATTCAAATTTAAATGTTAATTAAATTTATTTTAAGTACAATATTTCAAATATAGTTTTAAATAAAAAGTAAAAAAAAATATATACAAATTGGGTCTTTGAAATATGTGTATGAGAATTTTTTTATATATTGAAATTTCTTCATTCTTAAGCTTAATAACCTTAACCTTATTTCTACTGGTGCCATTCGGTGCATAGGGTGACAAGTGTTCTCCAGCATTGTCTGAAGATGCCCCGTCGGCCACCGATGGCCACCTCTGCCACTGTTACCAGAGTATCTCGGAACTGCTACCAGCGAGAATTCAGGTCATTTGGGGGAGCCTGTTTCCGGACCATGACATTGTACTACTGCAATACATCCAGGTCTCGAGTCGCACAACATCGAAAGGCTTTGGTCGCTGGTAGTGGGCTGGCAAATGTTGTAATCGAAGTCAGCAGGTTATGATGAGCAGGAAGTGGTCTGTACCAACATCGGCACCCCGATAACTTTGCACTTTGATTGTAACTTTTACATTTATATTCAAAAAATTTAATACATTTAAAATGGATATTTAAAATTATATGTACATGTAATATTGACATAGGTCATGGAGTAAAGTAGTCAGCTCTGTCATCACATGGATTTTAGTCAAAGAAAAGTGAGACAGTTTTGAGAGAGACTTGTGATCACTCACGCCATTTTGGTGGAAAAGTGGTAAATCTCACAGTTTTCTTTATTTCCCTTCATGTCCTCTATTCCGTTTGTCCTTTTCTAATTTTGTTCTTAGTTTAACCCTTGTTTCCTTTATACAGCCCTCTATATCCTCTGTCCGCCTCCTTTTTGTGTCTTTCAATGTGCTGTGACTCAATAACTCCCAGCATGGAATTTGAGCACGCACACACACACATAAATGGAGGAATACAGAACAAACACATCTCCTGGATCCTGAGCACTAAAAACTACACTCATCATTTATCAACTAGCTAAATGCCTGCCCAAACCATTACCCTCCCCAAAGCAGCCAGCAGGACGGGAGGGGAGAGGAGGAGAGGAGAGAGGCGCTGCGCTGGGTGAATTAAACTTTTGAGGGTTCAGCGCTTTCCCACTTTGGTGATTCATCTTTCCTCTCACCCAGGAAGTGCACACCCAGCAGGAGAGTGAGGTAATTACATCTCCACATGACACGGCGCTTCATTACTGCCTGTGTCTTGCTCACCGCCGCTGCTGTAGTTCAGAGATGGGGTATGCAGGGGGTATGGAGATGGAGGCTGTTTTTTGTTGTTGTTGTTTTTTATTTTTTATTTAGTTGAACAGTAATGGCTGACTACACACGGCCTCTCAGTGGGTGAGAGTAATTTTATGTACCACTGCGTTAACTGCTGGAGTGGACCGAAGGAAATTTGATGGACAAAGTACTGACAGGCCTGTATTGTGTCTGTGAAGAGTATAATGAGTTTGAGTTTACATGTTATCTGTAATTTTGTGGATTTTCAAGTGATGCTTTATGTGTCAGTTATGGTATATTGGCTTTCTACAAAGATAATCTATATAAAATTATTCTATACAACATAGAGAGGCTTCTTTTTATGCAAGGATATTATTATAGCTTTTTAATGGTTTTGCTCACCAAGGCTGCATTTATTTGATTAAAAATACAGTAAAAACAATATTGTGAAATATTATTACTATTTAAAATAACTGTTTAATAAATAAATAAATTCTAAAATTTAATCAACACCACTCATGCAAACATTAACACTCAGCATCAAAACTCCAAACCAAATAAACAAATGATCCTTCAGAAATCATTCTAAAATGTTGAATTGCTGCTCAAAAACAATTATTATTATTAATATTTCTGTTCAAACTGTGTTAATGTTTTTTCAGGATTCTTTGATGAACAAAGTTCAGAAGAACAGCATTTATTTGAAATATAATTTCTTTTATTATTATTTTCGAAATCTTTTGTAACTATTATAAATTAATAAACTATGAACACTCTAAATGTATTTACTGTATTTTTTACTGTTTACTTTTATATATATATATTATTTTTCAATTAATTATGTAATGCCTCATTGCTGAATAAAAGTAATAATTAAAAAGCAAAAAACAAAACCTTACAAAACCTATAGATTATTGAGGTCATTGATAAAATAGGGTATACTATGCAATATATAAGCTATACATTAGTGTGCGTATATCAGATAAAATACAGAACATATGAAGTACATTAAACCATCAGTAGAGAGTAACTGCAAAGAGTAGATTAGCTTGATGAATTAATTAGAATTCAAGCACGACTCAATGCGTCCTGAGACCAACAATAGAATGAGGTCTTAAATTCATAACTTAGTTCTCTGACTCCCTTTGTAGAAATCAAATCAAACACGAAAACTAGCATCTGGCCGATTACATCTGACAGCCTGTCTCTTGATGTGAGGTGTTTTAAAGACTTTCATGTGCTTTATGTGGTCAGATGCGCACACGTTCAATAGTCATTTTGATTCCAGTGATTTAGCTAATTACTCTGTATCAGCTCAAGTCATCGATCCCACCCTCTCCCGCTGTCAGACACTCCTGGGGGTCAGAGAGTGATTGACAGCCATGTGAATCAGCAGGTGTCTGCAAAATAGACTTAATCTTTGAGCCATTGCCCTTAGCAAGTTATTTATTTTTCATTGGCTCAAGTTAAAAATATAGATGTGAATCATAACCCAAAATTATACAAATCAGATTAAAGAAAAATTATACACAGCAGTGTGAAATTGGATTATACATCACCTGTAGTTACACCAGATTGTTTGTCTGAGAAAGCAAGAGAAGCTAGCTATGTGTGTGTTGGAGCGCTGAGCTGTGGAATAGGGCTGTTAGTCAGTCCACCTCTCAGCTTTCAGATGTGTCAGTTTGACAGTGCGGGTTGTGATTTGCTGCCTGTCGTTGCTGTGGGCAACAGCAGTGACCCGAGCAGAGTGTGTGACGGAGCCTTTCTGAGTTTGTGTTGAGTCTCGTCAGACTTGGACCGCCTGGACTAAAGACACACACACACACACACACACAAGATGTATTCAACTGACTGCTAGAGTCTAAAAACGCATTTGCACTTGATGATTCAGCAGTTAAGTTGCCAGTGTTTGCCATTGCATTTTGTGATTGCTAGGGTGTTTTTGTTTTGTCTGTCTGTCTATCTATCTATCTGTCTGTCTGTGTGTCTGTCTGTCTTTCTGTCTATCGTTCTATCTAATTGCGTAATGTGGCTGCTAGGGTGTTTTTGTTTTTTAAAGCAAATTGCTCTTCTATCTATCTATCTATCTATCTATCTATCTATCTATCTATCTATCTATCTATCTATCTATCTATCTATCTATCTATCGTTCTAGCTGTCGTTTTGTCCTATCTGTCTGTCTGTCTGTCTATCTATCTATCTATCTATCTATCTATCTATCTATCTATCTATCTATCTATCTATCTATCTGTCTATCGTTCTATCTATCTATCGTTCTATCTATCTGTCATTCTATCAGTCTATTTATCGTTTTATCTATCGTTTGATTATTTTATCGTTCTGTAGTTCTTTCAGTCATTCTATTTGTGTTCCTTCTAAAATTATGAATTATACAAATTTTAATTTAATTACTTAAATTCAGATATTAAGTCAGTATTATGTTTGATACTTCAATTCAAATTTAGCTTAAAAAATGGTAATTGAATTGGATTTTAAAAGGTGTTGTCTGTTCATTTCCGAATGGGGATAACCCTGGTTGCTAGGGTGTTCTGAGTCGTTGTTAGGTGGTTTCTTAAGTCAAAGGAGCCGACCCTCAAATCTCTGATATTCTGGTCTCTAGATATGGCATTAGTCCCTCCTTCAGTGTAAATCTGGAGTATTATTTTTAGCCAGATTCAATAGCCATAATTAGCCAGATCTTTCACGAGTATCTGTGTGCTGATATGAGGTTGATATCACACACCTGGTTTCATATTTTCACTCAGTACTCTTGAGTGATTTATACAAAGTGTTGTCATAACATTGTATGGAGTGTGAGCAAAGCGTAAAACCACTATGTGGCCTTTTTATATTGTATAGTTAATGTGTTTCCATTTTGGAACAATTACATTAACAGCGTAAGCATCCATGTTTGGCATTTGAAAAATATTGCATAAATTAATTAATTTTATCAAACCATGTACATGCAGAGCAATTATGATTTACATAGTCTCTTCACATAAACATGCCTGCCTCGAAACTTACTGTCCATCAAAAATGAGAAAAGTTCAACCTCTCACTCATACACATCACTTTCAGTTTTGCCTTGAATTACCTTCAATCAAAATATCCAGAGCAAATGTGTGCGTGGTGGTGTGAACATGATGGAAATAGTGTATGTGAAAGTGAAAATTTGGGGTTCAAGAAGGGAAATGTTACTTTGAGAAAATTAACATTTAGTCTGAAATAACTGATTTGTGTGAGTGATTCATGGAAGGTATAACATAATTAAGTCATTTTTTTTTCATTTGTACAATTTATGTTGTGCAATAATCTAGTCAAAAAGTGTTTAATTATCACAAAACACCTGTCAGTCTATAATCTGTGACTCATTTACCTCTGTAATGTGATATATTTCCATGCATATTCAATGAGAAAATGTGGAAGCTAAGGGTAAAGTTCAGCCTCCAGACCACATTTAAATGTTGTTATTTGTTATTACATTATGGTTCAAAAGTTTGGGATCAATTCGTTTTTTGTTTTTATTTTTAAATAAATTAAACTTTTTAGTTTTATTCAGCAAGGATGCTTTAAATTCAGAGGCGGACAGTAGTGAAGTATTTTTACTCTGCCTTAAAAGAAGCCTACTTTTCATGTTTCTGTGCTTTATCAGTTTTTTTTTCTTTAGAAAACTTTACTTCACAACATTCCAAAGCACAATATTGTACTTTGTACTGCACTACCTTTCATATTAAATATAATTTAATACTTAATTACATTAGAAATCTAGTACTTTCTTACTTTTACTCAAGTAAAATTAATTCAAAAACATTTACTTGAGTGCAAGAAAGTACTACATTTTAAATGTTCTTAAGTATTAAAGGTAAAAACAAAAAAATCTTTTATTTATTAAATGTAGTGCAGTAAAAAGTACAACATTATGCTTTGGAATGTAGTAAAGTAAAAGTTTTCCAAAGAAAAACACTCTGATAAAGTACAGATACTTTTTAAATTGACTTGAGTAAAGTAAAAATACTTCACTACTGTCCACCTCTGTTTAAATTGATTAAAAATGCCAGTAATAGAGTAATTGTTACAAAAGATTTAAAATAAATGCTATTCTTTAGAACTTTTGGAAAAACAAAAGTATCGTGTTTTCTAAAAAAGATTAAGCAGCACAACTGTTTTCAACATTTATAATACGAAATATTTCATAAGCACCAAATCAGCATACTAGAATGATTACTGACTTATTGTAAAGTGCTTTGGGTGTACAATAATACACAGTAAAGCACTATATAAATGCATTCATTCAGTTGCTTTCCATTCAATTTGTAATGTTGGAATTTCCTTTTTGGAAAATATCAACAGAATGACAACTTCCTACTTGAAATTTTGAATTCTAATGTGGATGTATGAATTTAGATTACATTGTTGATGATAAACATTCACTCAAGCCAATAAAATGTATCAGTGAGTCAAAGTTCATTGGCACTTTTCGCTAAAGCACCCAGAAAGGACGCTCATGCACCTGCAACACATTATAAGTTGCGAGCAGTGTGATTAACCACTACAAATATATACCTGCTCAAAAGCAGCCTCCCACAGTGCCAGCCCATCACATACACACACACAGCACCTATGCCCCCTCTCACTCCCTAAAGAAACCCAAACCTCCCATCTCCCCTCTCTTCCAGAGGGAGAGAGAGAGCAGCATCAGGCAGCTGGGTTGCAGCAGTAATAAAGAAAGAGAATCAATAGGGCATGCAATGGAGCCAAGGTGCTGCCATTCATCGCAGCGCCATCGTAACATCTCATCATGCGTCCTCCCAAACTCCCATCATTCATCAAAGTCAATGAGCCAGCAAATAGGAAAAATGACTATTTGTATCAAACACATCTGCACTCATCCACTGAGGTATTTCATTCCCATTAACTCCCATGGTAAAATACACTGAGGGTTTGTGCGCGAAGGAGGGAAGAGAGCGTTGTGTGTCTGTTTGTGTTTGCGCTTGTGTGTGTATACACTGTTTGCACAGGTTGGTTGTTGCGAATTATCTGCCGTGCAACACTTTTATGGAACGTGTGTGTGTGTGTGAGTGTTGTTTTTGAGGGACATTTTTACATTTCGACAACACCTCCTCCTCCTCCCCCAATCCCTATCCTAACCCTATCATCTTTTATGGGCTGTCATTGGAGGATTTTAGTGTACATCTTCATCTGCTTATTTCCTCCATCTGCCCCCCCCTTCTCTCTCTCTCTCTCTCTCTCTCTCTCTCTCTCTCTCTCAGCCTCCATTTTCACTATTACAACCTTTATCTTTTTATTTTACCTCCTCATTTTTCTCTTCTCTTTCACACACACATACACACAAACTATTTGGTTATGATGGTGTGCTCTGTCTTTTATATATAAATCTCCCTCGGTGACACTAAGCTTGGTTATATTATTCCAGGCTGCTTTTTTTCGATATCGACGCTCTATAAATTCGGTGGTGCGAGGTAAAGATGAAGGTGGCTGATGGTTCGGATGCAAATGGCAGCGCCATCATCATTATGGTGTAATACCCCATGAAATGGTGGGGATCATTACTGCAAGCACTTTATGGCCGGCGCTGAGTGGATGGGCCAACACTGAGCAATATTTTATATGAGAGTCTGTATATATGAGTTTTATCCTCCTCTTTCGGGCTATTATTGAAGCGACGATGTTTGCTTTGGTGGCTTGTCTCGGGTGGTGATCCGTACACATCATGAATATAATATGGTTTGGTAGTATTTTATATAACTGGCATTAATAAGATATGAGGAAGCATTATATAATGTAGATTATGTAGATGATGCATATGGAAATGCATCATGTGAAATGTACTAAGATATTAAGAATACTACATATTTTATACATGTGTAAAAAAAAAAAAAAAAAAAAAAAAAAAAAAAAAAAAAAATATTATAGATATATATATATATATATATATATATATATATATATATATATATATAATATATATTATATATATATATATATATATAATAATTAAACATGAATATTAATATTGTTGATGGCATAATTCATATAGCAAAACTGAAACTCTAAATATCACAAAAGAGCTAATTTATTTTTGTTATATTAGATCATATTACCCCAATACTACAGTCTCTGCACTGGCTACCTATTAAGTTCCGTATCAGTTACAAATATATTACTTACTTTATAAGGCCCCTTAATGGCTTAGCTCCTGCGTACCTAACTAGTCTTCTACCACGCTACAACCCATCACGCTCCCTAAGGTCATAAAACGCTGGACTTTTGATAGTACCTATTATAGCAAAAGTCCACTAAAGGAGGTAGAGCTTTTTCGCATTTGGCTCCCAAACTCTGGAATAGCCTTCCTGATAATCTTCGGGGCTCAGACACACTCTCTCTGTTTAAATCTAGATTAAAAACACACTCCTCTTTGGCCAAGCATTCAAATAATGCATCTCCTAATTTGGACTGCAGTTATATCTGATCAAATGTGCATTATTATTCTTTAGGCTTGGGTTAAACAAATTAATTTTACTTGGCTGGAAAAAGCAGCTACGCTAATTATGTCTCTATTTGTTTCTCTGCTTTGCCACGGGATTTACATCCCGTGGTAACTAGGATTTACACAAGCTCCAGTCTGGATCCAGAACACACTGAGAAGCGATGATGCCAGCCCCTCAGAGGACCTCAGATGATGCTAACCCAGAGACAACAGACAGAACTACCACATTTTGCTATAAGTTTTGATTGCAAAATTGCTTGTTAATAGTGTTAATCGTCTGTTTGTTTACGTCTTTTTATTGATTTTTTCTGAACATTTCTGCTATATGCACATGAAATGACAGTCACCACTGATAAGCTACTACTAAATATGTAGAAACTTATTTTTCTGTAAAGTTGCTTTGTAATGATTTGTATCGTAAAAAGCGCTATACAAATAAACTTGAATAAAATTAAACACACATATAAAAGAGCTAATTTATTTTTGTTATATTAGAGTAATTTAATCTAACTTCATAACATTGATATTTAAGCATTAGATCTACATATTATTTCACATTATTATATAATATTAATGCAATATTTATATTTAATAACATTGAATAATGTTCATGTAATATTTTATATTAATACTATTAACATTATTAATAAGAGTGAAAGTTATTATGTGTTTTTGGTTATTTATCTTTTTTAATTATTGTTCTTTTTAATAAATAAACCGCCAAATAGCAGAGAAATCAGAAGGATAGAGGTTTACAGGAAATGTCAAGAGAAATTAATTTCACTGATAAATCAAAACGCAGCAGTCCTGTCACATGTCAAGTGCTGCTGGTGTGAGCAGCAGCGTTAAAGCTTCATGAAGTTATGATGGCCCATCAACATGTGTCTTCCACACAAACACTCGCACGCTTAATCACTGTTTTACAACAACAGCCACGACAGCAGAGGCAATAATAACAATAACAGTAATGCCTTCTGTGAGATATTTTGATTATTTTGAACTAATTCATGCATTATCATAAGTGCAATTACAGTTAGGATTTTTGCTGTTAGAGTTAATGGAGATATTTTTATAAAAAGCAATAATTTGCATGTCATTTACATATATAGTTTAGAAAGTTTGAAGTCACACTGGTATTCCTTATCTATCTATCTATCTGTCTGTCTGTCTGTCTGTCTATCGTTCTACCTATTGTTCTATCGTTCTATCTGTCATTTTGTCCTCCTATCTATCTATCTATCTATCTATCTATCTATCTATCTATCTATCTATCTATCTATCTATCTATCTATCTGTCTATCTGTCTGTCTGTCTGTCTGTCATTCTGTCCTTCTGTCATTCTATCATCCTGTCTATCTGTCTGTCTGTCTGTATGTCTGTCCTTCTATCTGTCTATCTATCTATCGTCCTATCTATCTGTCTGTCTGTCTGTCTGTCCTTCTATCTATCTATCTATCTATTGTTCTATCGTTCTATCATCCCATCTATCATTCTTTCTATCCTTCCATCTGTTGTTCTATTTATTGTTCCATCAATCATTCTTTCTAGTTGTTTTTCTATCCATCATAGTATTTGCAGCAATTTTGTGTATATTTTTGTGAAAATTTGAAGTCACCTAGGGTATTCCTGACAGATCTGTCTTTCATTCAATCCATCCATCCATCGTTCTGTCTATCATTTTTTTCTATCTATCGTTCAGTCATTGTATCTGTCGCTCTTTATGTCTGTTGTTCTGTTGTTGTATTTATTGTTCCTTCTACAGTTCTTTCCAGCTGTTCTTCTATCTTTCATTCTATCGTTCTATCTGTTGTCTTGTCGTTCTATGTATTGTTCCATCTACAATTTTTTCTAGCTGTTGGAATCTGTACACTCTCATCACTAAACTACAAACCCACATCACTAAAAAACAATTATAGACCACTCCTAATTAAATAACTAACGGACCTACTATACTACTCTCCCCCTCCCCCCTACACGACATCCCCCTTCGCTCGTTCTCTCCTCCTGCTCTTTTCTCCTCCTCTGTTCTTGGCTTTCTGCCCGCTCCACTGCAGGTCCTCCTTCGGGAGCAGCAGGCAAAGTCACCGGCTCTAGGAACAGACCTTTCAAATTCATAAAATTCATAGGATTTTTCACAAATGGGTGAACACAATTTTCTACCAATTTCCTCATTATGCAAATATGCAAAATATCGCATTTAGGCCAATTACGGTCCCACACTGTTCCAAATCCACCAGTTCAGACCATAATTGCAGAAACTATCAAATAATTATGTTCGCTAATTGGGAATATTTGTGACAGATAAAACAAATTCTCGCGCAAATTACATTTCATTCAAGGAACCACTGTGCGTCACTGCATTTTTATCGAAGTCTAATTTATCTTACATAATGAACTGAACTGAGGACTTGTTATCGAATTTGAACAATTCATATGTCCCTAATGTGGAATGATGAAATAAATTAGAGAGGAATTTATACAATATTTTCCTGATCTAGGCCTACTTCGAGAGGCTCCCGCCGTTCAGAGGAAATCTTTCATTGCTATTGCATTATGTGTCATGAATCGCAGCTCTAACTGTCGTGAAATCTGATGGAAGCTGATGGGATGCGTTTCCCTCTTTAGAGAGGCTCATCACAGCTCCCTCAGCAGAGGCCGTGCCCAAATTTACTGTCAAATGCCAATGAAACAACAGGATACCCACTGATAGCAGGAGGACGAAGGATAAAACATAAAGACTGCCCTCCTAAATCAAGACAAAATCTTTGTATATTATTATTTAAGTTATAATTACAACACACAAACTGTTCTCATAAAGTGCAGCAAGAAAAGTGTTTAGGCATATTTATATTTTTACATGATAATAGTCAATACATAAGTTTCGTATTGCATCTATTTTTTTTTAACTAAAATATTAATATAGTATGTCATTCATATTAAATTATTTTGAGTTTTTGGGCATATTTATATTTAAAATCATTATAGTGGTTGATGCATAAGTAACATCAAGGGACTAAAATACTATTTGTTTACTCTAAAACTCAGTGTCTTCATGTTACCTAAAGGCCAGGAAGGTCATCTGTGGAAAAGGCCGTTTATCTTGCTCCCCTGTTCTAGGTCTATGTGTGTGTGATTTGTTTAATCCGTGGAAATGGTGTTGGCGCTGTAAACAAGCCGTGCGCGGAATGAGGGCGGCCATCCACGCGTGGCAGCACTGCCTATTTGTCAAAAAATCTTCCATAAATAAATACTGGGCCGGGCCGGGATAGGTGATGTCTCCATTTTAAACAGGAGCTTAAACTCGGAGGGCACATGAAAGACCATCATTCAGAGGTCACTGTTTAACTCCATAAATCACGCTGATGAGGTCTGGGAACATGTATGACACAGTTTCTTTTCACACACAATGTCTTCATTTATTAAAAATTGTGCATTAAATATACCTGTAGTAAAAGCATATATTTTAGAGCAAGTATATGTATAATTAAGAAACAATTAATGCTACAAGAAGTTTTTTTCTTTGTCATTTTTACAAGGGAATGCATGGAGATAGGGAGGTCCTCAGATATGTCTAATGTTTAATTCAATGCCATGGTCGCTAAGCATTTTTTAATTGACAAATTAGCGAGTTCTAATATACTGGAATTTAATCCTAATTAGTTAAGCGGCTGCTCAAGGTTTGAACATTGCACCATTTATTAAGAGGTCAATTTATTATTTGTTAAGAATGCTTTATGAAATGAAAGGGCTATTTTTCAAATTGCTCCGCCCTTTAACCGTGTCGTGCTGTTTGCTGTAGTCATTATGAATTCACTTTGATTTCAATCCCACAATAATATGGTCACTAATGGCTCTGATATTGCTGCTAATTGTAAGAGTCAATACTGAGGCACAGAGGGAAACCTCAGTCGAGTCAGGTCTGTGTTGCAGTCCTACACAAACTGCTGATTTATTTCTTTATTTGCATTTATTTTGCACAGTTTTTAAATACCTTTGAATTGAAACAATTAAGACTACAGTACATCTTTTATTTTTCCTTTCTATATTTTTAAGAAAAAGAAAAAAAACAGCTGGCTGTTAAAAATCAGCTGCAGACAATTAATTAAACAAATAATGCATTTATTTAGTTAAATTAATACATTTACAAAGCATACGTTAGCAGATCTTACAGGCCTTTTGCATTTAATGCATTGCATGTATTTTTAAATTGCAGGTAAATAAACATAATCTTGCTCTTTGTGGACTATAAATTTCCATTTGAAACCTAAAATGCTTTTTGTATTGTAAACCGACTTAGAAAGGCACTATATATAATAAAAATTATTATTATCATTATTATTATTGCATTTTAGATTTTGTTTAGAGTCCCAAAACATTTGTATATTTGCATGATATAATTTAATTTACTAACAATAAAACATTATTATTTAACCTTTTTACAATTTTATTAATTTTTATTGTTAGAATTTTATTCTATTTATTTATTTATAAAATGCTTTTTTATTGTAAACAGAAACTGTATAAGACAATATTTTAAATAAACATTTTATTATTATTATTATTATTATAGCATTGTATGTTTTAATTTGTCCATGAGGAGTGGGCTTAATTTTCTTACAATTATTACTAGTATTGTTATTATTATTATTTATGAACCTTTTTACAATTGTATTCATTTGTTATTTTATTTTATTTTATATTTATTTATTAATTTATTTGTAAAATTCTATATTCTCCAAAGAACCATAAAGCAACTTAAAAATGTTACACAGCGGAAAATGGTTGGAGAACCTTTTTTTTAAGTTTTATTATTATTATTTTTGAGAGTGTAAAGCAAAAACATGCATATGTCTGGTCTTATTTTGTGTGTACAGCAGGTTATGTTTGGATCCCTCTCTCTCTCTCTCTCTCTCTCTCTCTCTCTCTCTCTCTCTCTCTCTCTCTCTCTCTCTCTCTCTCTCTCTCTTACACCTTACACACACATTTAGGGTACCAGTCCCTGGTTCCCCGTCCCTCATCCGTACACAGCGTCCTTCGGCTCTCGCAGGTGCATCATGTGCCGCTGGAGCGGACAGATGAAGAAGAGGATATTAAGTGACTCTATCTAACATCCAGGACACAATGGCGGTGATTGATGGAGGACAAAGTGGGAACAGCAGGATGGAGGATGGGAGGGGGGTGTCCGTTGGGGGTCTCTGTCGAGAGCTGGTGCGGCGTCCCCGTCCACCGTGTTTACTCACTGATGCTCTCAACAAGACAGCCATTGACACTCGGATGGATGAATCCCGATCTGCCGCACGGAGCCAGAGGTTAGCGGGGCTGGAAAATAGAGCTCCTCCACGACACGCTCCCTTCACCTAATCTTCCGGCAAAATATTTATCATTATCAATTGGGGCCTGCTCTCTGACATTAGAATAGCACATATGGATATACCCCCGGAGGATTATCGATCCGCCCGGCAGCAGCTTACACAGGCAGTCGTGAAAGACTCGGGGTCATATGGGACAATAGGCTAAGAATAAAAGCATGGTATATCCAGCCCTCCGCTCGGGTTTATTAAGTAAAACAATGAAGCAAATCACACCAGCATGACACAGACAACCCACTAAAGCCCACTTATGTTTCTCTAGGACCCCAGTGCTGCACATTTTGCTTATTTACACACTGATTTACAAGTCAAAAGTTTGGAATAAAGATATTTTAATCTGCATTAACACAATAACATTGTGAAATATTACAATTTAAAACTTTTTTTTCCTCTTATAATATATTTTAATATGTAATTTATTCCTGTGATGCAAAGCTGAATTTTCAGCATCATTACTCAAGAAACATTTATTATAACAGTTGTGCTCAGTAAGATTAAAAAATTCCTACTTTTATACAGCAGGTACGCATTAAATTAATCAAAATTGACAGTAAATACATTTATAATGTCACAAAAGATTCTATTTCAAATAAATGCTGTTCTTTTGAACTTTCTATTCATCAAAGAATCCTGAAATAAACATTTTCAACATTTATTATAATAAAAATCCTTATTACTCTATTATAATTGGGCTTAGTTAATAACTGATAATAACTGAGCAGCAAATCAGCATATTAGAATGATTTCTGAAGGATCCTGTGACACTGAAGACTGGAGTAATGATGCTGAAAATTCAGCTTTGCATCACAGAAATAAATTACATTTTAAAGTGATTCAAATAGAAAACTTTTATTATTATTGCAATAATATTTCACAATATTTTGGTTTTACCATATTTTTGATCAAATAAATGCAGCCTTGGTGAGCAGAAGAGCATAATCTTTCAAAAACATAAAAAAGGGAATATAGAGGCTTCAAGACTGGAAGTGAATTTGTCAGATGAGGGAGGCCCCAAAATGTGCAGCTCTGGGGTTTTCCAGGACCAGGACTAAAATAAAATAAAACAAGGTTAGTGGATCTTTCAGGTTTTCTCTCCTGACTGAAACAGATGTAAAACCTCAATTCACATTGTGCACTGTGTGTTTTTTTCTCCTGTAGACTTGGTCTGGGTGGAATTGAGAAGATGGCAGGTCGATATTAGAAATGTCTGTTATGTATCTGTCATATTTCCAACTTTATTCCTTCTGAAGTGGAGAGAGAGAGAGAGTGCTCTGGATGAATGGCAGCAGGTGCCAGCGGCTTCTTGCCTCCCGAGCGCTAATTGACCGACAGCGTTCATACACACATTCTCACTAATTTTACATTTGCTATTCCGGAGGGGTAACCAGGCACGTCTCAAGGAATACTTAGTATTTGCACTTACCGTGCAGGCCATCGACGATCTTTAAAAAAAAAAAAAGTAGAAGGAAATTAGCAGCTTTGTTTGATAATAAGGCCTTTAAAATTCAGACTCGTTAATGTGCCATACACACACACACATACACATATTTTAAGAAAATTCCCTTGTCAGCTTTTTTTTTTTTTTCTAAGAATAGAAAAATTGCAACAACAAAAAAAAATTATGTGCACATTAGTGTCATATACAAAGATTTTATTCTAATGCTGATTTGGTGCTCAGGAAATATTTCTTATTATCAATGTATTATCAAATACAGTTGTACTCAGTAAGATTTTTTTACCTTTATTCAACAAGGACACATTGATCATATGTATTAGAATATTGTATTTGTAAATATGCATTTTAAACATTTAATTAAAATTTTAACTTTTTATAATTAAAATTACTTGTTCAGAAAAAAATATCCCTCATCCCCATTTTATTTTAAACATTTTAATTAAAATAAAGTTAGAAACAAATAATGCATAAATACATAATACAAAAATAAATAAATGGCTCACACACACATTGTCACATTTTGTTTAATTTAGTTTGTTTATGGATCCAGTAGTAAGTATATGGAAAATGAAAAAAGCTGGCTTTACAGCCCTTGCTGTCTGCTTAGTCTTGATATGTTTTTTTTTTCTTGTAGATGATAAATAGTAATATTATATATCAAATGAACCAAGAACCTGCTGATTTAGAAGACATCAGTTCTGTAATTTAACATCCATTAGCATTAATGCAAAACATATTATTAATTAGAAGTTTTTTATCTTGCAAACCTTCAGTATTTTCACACATAATATCACCTCAAGATGGTGATGCTTGTGCATGAGTTTACAGTGCTCCCTGATGTCTTTTGTAGTGCACATTTTATCAATACGAAGGGTGTAAAAGGAAAAACATAGCATAACATAAATTCCCACAATGAGTGCTTTTGGGTTCAACAAACATAAAATTTATGACAAAAGCCTTCTGAAGGAACGAGAGAGAGCCGGCGGTGGTGTTCGGCACCAGATGCACATCGCTGCTTTGTGTTATGTAGGCTAATTCAAATCCAAACGCGGGGAAGAGCGAGTACATCAGTAAATGAATTAGCCACTATTGGGTTTATGTGATCAAATATACTGTCTGGTATGACAGACATTCTTCATGCTTTTGAACACTGATTTACATTATTAAATGTTTAATTGAATATTAGAAAGGGGGGCCTTTGTTGAAAGCAACTGGAGTTCACACACACACACACACACACACACACACACACACACACACACACACACACACACAGAGACTGCTTTTGAAAACTCCAAAGTCATCCAGTTTGCTCTAATCACCACAATTAGTCCTGAATTATCACCGGACTCTGACAGACGTTCCTTGTAACTCTCTTTTATTTCCAGGCAGCGCTAATCAGCCGCTCTCATTACTGACGCTGATTAAACTGCAAATTAGCCAGCAGTGGCCCCGTTCAGCCTACCCGCGACTCGCTCAATATCAATTAGGCCCAGCAGCTTGTCTGCGGCTCTCTGGGCGCCTCCAAATGCTTGATAGTGCCACTTATTAGTTTGGAAAACTAGGAAAATACCAATAATCAACGAGTCAGAGAAAGAAGAAGAGGGAAAGCAAGAAAAAGGGCTATTTTTTATGGATACTTTCAGCTCAGGGGCCAGTTTTAGGAGTGTGTGCATGAGGGCCGGATGATAATAACAGCTGTCATCTCAGACCGGAGCACGGTGGCCCCTTATCAGGGTGTCAGCGGGGAAGAAAAATGTATTAGACAAGGTAATATCTAGGCTTTTTGAAGTCACTTTTAGATATAATGAATCACATTAAAGCGTGACAAATCTGAAATCCTACATCATTAGGTCGTTCCGGTAGCAGTTCGAATGAATAAGTATTTTTTCTCTCCTTCTAACCTCCTGGAACCGGAGTTAATGATGGTTTATTTTATTTATTTATATCATTAAATAGAAATCATCTAATAAGCCCGCAATTATTTTCCTCTGGTCCCTTGTATAAAGTGTCCAAGCGATACAAGCGAACATAAAATGCTGGGAATTCAGAAGCCTGATGGTTTGGTTTCTCATTAAGCACGGTAATTTGTGAATGAACGGCGCAGAAGCTGGAATCACAGTAAATGATTATTGCAGTAAACAATATCAATGGCAAGTACACAGCTCAATTGCAGCATCTTTGTGGAAATTTTCAGTGTATTGGATTGCATTAAATTCACCATTCCCCTCTGATCAAAGTGTCTGAACACCATTTTAGCTCTTTGCCAGTCAATAATATCTGCTATCTAGACTAAATTTGTGCTAAAAACTGACAGTGTGTAGTTGTATCTCAAGAAGCTATTCCTACCTGAACTTTGACCTTAGATTTTTTTCTTATTAAATACTATTTTTGACTTTGAATGAAACCAGTTAATTAAGATGTTACTGCATAAATCACATTTTTAATAAGCAGCAGATAAAATCAGCCCATCATATTTGCCTAACATTAACATTACATGACACTATTGTCAGTAGAACTACTTTACAGCTGAAACTGAACTTGTTTCATAATTAATTTTGCAATAAATAACACTGTTACTTTACTGTTTATTACTGTAAAGCTTCTTTGGAACAACGTGTGTTGCATAAAGCGCTATATAAATAAATGTGGCTTGACTTGATTAAATTGCTTTTGATGTTGTCAAATAGCACATAATAGATTAACTATTATAAAATACAGCTAGGTCTATAACCACCACTGATGTGGTTGAACAATATGGGCTTAAATTGACCAATTCTTTCATTTACACTTGGCTATTCAAATAGAATGGAATAAAATAGATCTGTATTTCGTTGGAGGCAAAGTAGATTGTATAGTGTGAATAGCAGAGCTTATTTTTTTACGTAAGTGCGTGGGCACGGCCGTTTGTCGCTTGAATGTGCGGAACATCCGGTGTCTTCGCTTAGTTATTTTTAGCTATACAAAAACAGTCCATTATGCTGCTTAATATTGAAATAAAGCTTGTATTTGTTGTCATATTATTTTGATTTAGTATCATAATCATTAACATACTGGTTTGTAGCGCTTTTTTTCATTTACTACTGTTTATTATTCTTCAACATTAAATGTTTATCTATAACTTTAGCGGCTAATGAATCGGAAGTCTCGCACATTCACAGGAAGTAGCTTACTTCCGCATTGCAAAACATAGTGGTTGAAGTGGTTGAAGTCTAAAGGTGATGAACATATATTTACATATACACGCATACTTTTATTTCTATCTGTTTCTATTATTTGTTCATTTTTGTGGTAGAAAATGCAGTTCTTCTGGTTTCTTATGGACTGGAGGCCAGTGCAAGGGCGTTTTGTTCTGATGGCATCTTTTTCTTTTGCTACACTTGACCCTTTTTATGATCAATAACCGTAAATGAGTCGATTTAACGATGTGATCATGAATCACACGCGTCTCAATCTTCACCGGACAGTACTGCACTCGGGTGATGGAGACCGGGGCCCCTGCTCATGGGCTCCGGCGGTGATGACATTCATCATTCCCGGCGCGATGTCTACATTTTGACA
The DNA here is from genome assembly GCF_018340385.1 of Cyprinus carpio. Taxonomy (NCBI): domain Eukaryota; kingdom Metazoa; phylum Chordata; class Actinopteri; order Cypriniformes; family Cyprinidae; genus Cyprinus; species Cyprinus carpio. Next base: position 4,626,562 of record NC_056592.1, read on the forward strand.
ACTCCTGACACATGTGACATATCTCACTTTACCTGCCCCGGTCTAAAACATTACCTCCGGCAATCGAGGTGTCTGTGATGTCCACTCTGCTTCCAGTGGCTGTGAGGAGTAGATCACACAGACACAGAGCCCAACACAAGAGCACTGACCGAAACAACTGAAGCATTTTCAACAACAACAATAATACAATAATAATAACTATAACTATTCTTAATTAACTAACCAACATAGAACTAATTTGTCTACTAAATAATAATGATAATATGATTATAACATATGTATAATAATATCTAAATTAATAATAATGTAAACATTATTAGAAAATGTTTATGATGTAATAATGTTATTAATTATATATAAATAATAATAATTATTAATTAACCGTGAACTTCTGTTCCATAAAAATAAAAATATTAATAATACAATTATAAAATGTATAATAACATAATAATAATAATATAATTATAAAATATTTATATTATAATTTTATTAACATTATATATAGTTAATTAATAATAATATTATATTTATTCTTCTTGTTGTTATTATTATTGTTATTATTAATAATTATGACTAATTAACTACCAGAGAATGTATCTGTCCACTAACTATTATTACTATTATTATTATAATTCAAAAAATAGTCTGTTGTAGGCCTATAATATAATTTAATCTGCAATTAATGGGTCTGTTAAATGTTACATTTAATTATTAGTAATAGCTACATGTGATTTACATATGGAAGTTTAAAAAAAAATCAGACTCCTTGATAATCAGCAGTAAAAGAAAAAAAAAGATTAAGAAAAACATTACACCGTGTGATACTGTATTCATACTATGACATTTGCATGATACTTCTACTTTGTTGTTGTTGTTAACGAATTTTTCATGATCACATTTTATAGCTAAACAGCCTATATACCGGTAAATGACATTATAACGTAGTAAAAATAAAGAAACAAAATACATTAGCTTTTTGAGTTGATCTTTGAACCGTCACGCACTCTGCTTCATCTGCGCATGCGCTCATTTCCTGCTGCGTAGTGCGTAGTGTCTGTGCTAATAGGCTGATCTCGGCTACTTGCTTCTCTTATTATAAACATATTTATCCGCGTTTTCTTCCGTTTGCACTACTTCAAACAGCACGGACAATGGCAGATCCAAGAATACGGCAAATAAAAATCAAGACCGGTGTGGTTAAACGGTAAGAAGGCTGAGTAATCCTATTTTTTAAGTGTATTAATGGCAGCAGAATAAGGCCGCGGATTCACCGCGCCCCTCCACGGGCATACGCCGCAATTGAGTGTCCTCTTTAGGCGGAAGCTGTAAATACAGCCCGGTGCTCTGATAGCTGCTGTAGCATTGTCCAGATGCTGAATACCCCAGTCACATTCAGTGCAGAGAAAGCTGATGTTATGCAACTCATAAGAGTTATTTGTTTACGAGTCAACCATAAGCAGACAAAAATTAGGGATTGAATGAAGAATTTGAGGCTGTGTTGATGCCACATGCAATAGAAATTTTTATCCTCTGTCAAGCAGCAGATGTGTCAGGACTATAATTAAAGATGATCAAGAATGACTTAATCTCATCTGATTTATTTAATTGTAATTATTGATTATTGAAAAATATTATGTTGTTATTGACGTATGTGTGTGTGTGTGTGTACTATAAAATATTTGTATATATGTTTGTTAAATGTATATTGTGTGTGTGTGTGTGTGTGTGTGTGTGTGTGTGTCAAACATTAGACGTCCCATTTTGGTGTACTCATCAAATTAAATTTACATAAGGTGGTTTTATATAAAAGCATATTAAATGCAAGCATCTACTGTTTCTAATAACTTTTGGGGAAATAAAATGCCAAAATATAAATTAAATAATGTTTGATTGTCATTCAATGTATTGTAACAAATACCTTTGTAAATATTTAAAATGATAATTAATGATTTGGGACTGCACTGTGAACCTTAAATAGAGCTTTATAATTTCATCATATACATATATAAAATACGTATTTTGGGTTTATTTGATATATTTACTTTATTTTTGAATTTAGCATGAAAGTACGAACTTTATAGCATCAGATACGACCTACATATGATCTCACTGACATTGATTATGTTTAGTCTGTACAACTGACAGTCCCCAGTAAGACCAGGATCATAGAACCGCTTAACGAATGTTAGACTGGTATTAAAGTTGGTCATTTGTGTTCTGCGAGTGTTTCTGATCTCGCCTCATCCTCTCCTCGCCCCTCCTTTTCTCTTCTCAATCCCCACCTGACTGCTGTTTGCATTGATTGACCAGATGAGGGCCTGATTGAGATGGGCCTGTTTGATAGGGCTGGTAATGGAAGTGTGGGAATGATTCTCAGTGGGACTGAGAAGGAGAGAGGGTTAGGAAACAACTCGCACACCATGCCAACACAGGAGACAACATCGTAATGAGCCGCGTTGTGATAAGAACTAAACACTCGGCCTGTCAAACTCAGCTGATGTTCACATGAGGGACCAATCACTTCTAGATGTCTGAATTTATGTTGAATTTGCTTATTGCATGGGCACTGTTGGTGTCGATTGATGGTTTTTATGATAGAACATTCCCGCTGTCAGGCCCTGCGACGACAGACACATCGTTCGTGTCTCTCAGACATGTTTCTTCTGGATTTCCCATCTGTTTTTTGCACTCTATGTGGACGGTCCAGCCTTCGTATCGATTAGAGCGGTGCGAGCTGCTTTTGTTTTCTTTCAGCTGAGTCTTTAGCTTCTATAGATTTGTCTCAGAATTCTCTCCCCATGCGAGCACAGGCCTCTGTGGTTCACTCAGGCAAGGCCTTCTTGGCTCCAGGTCAGATAATTGATTTTGTCCACCTTTGAATGCTGAATTGCATTTCTTCATTTGTCCGGCCCGTGAGGTGTGGGCTGCTTGATGGTCTCTTGGTTGACTCATTTTAAGTCTGTTTGTATGTTTGTGCTAGCTTCAGTTTATATCTTCACCTGCTCTGGGTCCATGGGTATTCATTTTTGTTCTGTATGGTCAAGTAGCACAAGTCTTGTTCTCTCTATAGGACATTCCCAGAAGTGCCTGTGTGCCAAATCACGTATGATTATATTTTATTTAAATAATTTTGTTTCTTTGTTTTCTTTTTTTGAATCAGTAATGTACATTAGGTTGTTTGTTTTTGTTACATTTTTCTGGTATTTTTTTAACGTTTATTACATTATTTTACAAGTTCACATATTTTACATGAAGTTTATAATGTGAATTTTTTTATTTTTTTTATTTTTGTATTATGGTGGTTACCACTGCATTTTAAGCTACAACACAGATTTTTTTGCTTCAAGTTAGAGCTGCACTATTAATCGAAATTAAATTGCAAAGACAATAAATCGTGATTAGGCAGAAGCTGCGATTGTCATGCATATCTTTCAGTGAAGCAGAGTTCTGTGATCAGTAGCAAGTCTCCATCCGAAGGCCAGAGAGCGATCTCGCGCTGAAAATCCAAATATGCCCCGAAGAAGAAATCCAGGAAATGCCTATCTGCAGCTGAATAAACAGAAGATTTAATTGCTTTGATTGATTCAGCGTGACTAATAAACAAACAACTATGGCAATATATAGTTTATCTGAGTTCTTATTTTTATTTTCATCATCATAAAGTATATCTATAATGAAATGCTAATCGACATAGCCTTTATCACTGCTTATATTACAATGAAATATTGTGTGCTTTACTTACTCTTAGAGGCCACATCATCTCACAGAAGGATTTATTTCAAACACTCGACTGACGTTATGAAGCAAGTTTGGAGTAAAAACATGTTATTAAATGTGGTATTTTCATGTGCTCTCAGATGGAGCAGCATTTACCACACAGAGCCGTAGTTCACTGAGAAGATACGCAAACAGCTGTCATTATCGCGAACAATTTTGTCGATTTCATAATCCTACGATTATATCGTAATATTATGATATTAATCGCGTTCGATTAATCGTGATTAATCTACTTTGAGTAGATTATTGTATGTAGGCCTATATAATGTATATTAACGTTATATAGCTTAATAAAATATGCTAACGTTGTGAAATAACTGAAACACTGTCAGTGCATTTTTAAGGTGAATTTCTGGCAACCACAGCTGTTGTTGTTGTTGTTTTTTTTTGTTTTTGTTTTTACCGTAAACTCCCCAGGATATTTTTACAATGTGGTTATTTTGCAATATAAATTAATTTTTATGATTATCCAGTGTTTCTGGCACTGCTATTTTTGGTGACGTTTTGTATTTAAGACCACACTGTTGTGAATATATTGATGCTGCTAGACAGTTTTAAATCACATATTGTAAAGTGGTCATCCTTTCCACCAATGACGTCTGTTGTCCTTGCCCTGTTTGGTGATGCAGGGCTATGAAGAGTTATCCTGAGGTGACGTGTCAATGTGCTGTAAGACCTGGTGCTGTAGTACATGTGGGTGCTTGTAATGTCAGTTAATTACACTTTCAGGTCAAGCTCCTCTCATACTGCTACATCCCTGAACTTCCTGAACTTCACGTCTTCAAACACCTCCAGGGAATTTCTGAAATGTCCTATGAAGTGGTCAAGATCTCATGCCAACTCAATAGTGTTCTCTGCTCAATCTGAAGAATTTAGTCCAAACGTCTTGCAAAATATCAGAATTTTTGTCCTGTAAAGAAATTAGCTATTTTTACAGAATTTTCTCTTAATCTTGGCTTTGAAACAGGATGATCTAAACGAACTGCCTGACAATCCCACATCTTGTCGTAGTCTTCTCCGTCTTCCACCATCTCCGTTCTACCCTGTTCTTCTTCTTTTTGTTGATGTATTCCAGTCAGTGTTTTCTGGCCTAGCTCAGCGGATGCACTTAATAAAATGACAGACGTAATTTGCTTTTGTCACCGGGTCTCGCCACCAGCCCCCTGCCTCAAAAATACAGTATTAGAGGGGAGAGAATGTGTGTGTCGAGTCTAATTCTTTTCTCTATTTTCCAGAGAGATGCTTTTTCCATTAAGCTGAAGGAAGCAGGCCTGGCAGCCCCATTTACAGCTGCCCAGCTCCGCCCCTGCTATAAGCAGCTCCCACATCACCCTGCAGAAACAAGAAATTAACATCAGCATGACACTTTTTCATTAGCCTGTCTCTCACTTTTGTTAGAATTATGTTACACCCCGATCTTTCCACCCCTCTGGTTTCCTCTGTGGTTGCACCCCCTCTCCTTTTACTGCGGTCTCATTTTTGTGTGCTTGTCAGAGAAAGCCTTAACTTAGCATATGTTGAGAATTGCACCCAGGGCGTTATGATTGAAGCCTGTTAAAATGGCATAATTGACATAAAATATGACATATTGTTGCAGGCGGAGACGAATCTTACGGCATGCAGCCCGGGCTGGCAGTATGTTTGATTAATAGAGAAGTGTCTTGCGCTCTCTCTCTCTTTCTCTGACTAACACACACACACACATTCACGGCTGATTTTATGAAAAATGAATTTCGCAACGGCATGTCGTCCCGACAAGCGAGCAGGCCGCAGACGGAAAGCGGCTATTAGCTAGAATCATTATCAATAGTGATATTTTCAAACTCCATTACGGCAATCAGGCCGCGAATTTATTCAGTGCGTTTAGTTCATTTGGCCATAATTGATAAATAATCAAAATTTATCAATGTACTCGCTCTGCGTTTTCACTAACAATCAAGCAAAAGTGGCCCATTTGCCACCTGACTTGGTCCAAATTAGGGACTAAATTGATGATCAATTAATCCTAGTCGGGGAGGTACAGTGTCTTTGTGAGTGTGTGCGAGGGAGATGGAGACAGATGCCTTTAAAAGACAGATTAGTGTAGCGATCACGAAGTAGCTGATGCAGTTTAGCGCTGCAGCTAACAAGAATGCAGCTTTTCTGAGATTGCCAGTAGATAATCATTAAGGAAGAGGAAAAAGATTGGATTTGGGAAGGATGTGTTTACAGTAGGACACAGTAGAATGTATAGGTGTTTGATTATGGGTTGAAATTTTGTGGGGAATCATACAGAAGTGTGTTAACATCTTGCATTTGTTTGTGTTTTACCATTTCGTGTTGTTTCAGTTAAGTAGTGTTCAAAAGTTTAGGGTCGTTAAAATTAAAGTTGTTCAAATTTTATGCTCACCAAAGCAGTTTTTTTTTTTAAATCAGAAATGCTGTTAAATAGTACTATTTTAAAATATTATTAAATTGTAAAAGAACTGTTTTCTGTTGGAATTAATTGGAATAAATTCAATTGTTTTTAATTAAAATTAATTTTCAGCATCATTACTCAAGTCTTTACTCTTCAGTGTCACGTGATCCTTCAAAAACCATTCTAATATGCTCTAATATTTCCTGCTTAAGAAACATTTCTTATTTTGAGTGTAATGCTTAATATTTTAGCAGAAACAGTGGTGAATAGGAAATTCAAAAGAACAGCACTTATTTGTAATAGAAAAATTATAAATGTATTTACTGTCACTTTTGATCAGTTTAATGCATCCTTGCTTTGAAAAAAGTATTGATTTCTTTAAAAAAAATAAAATGATAGAAGTTGGTGTTCTTATTTTGGGCCCATAAAAGTGGTGTATTTGTCTTTTGAGAGATCTGCAAGTTAGCTAGTTGTTTGACTTCATGGCGATAAATTCTTGACAGCACTGGTTAGACAAATAAGGTTTTTAGTAAAACTCGCCTCTCTCTATCCATTCTCATTCTTGTTTCTCTCTCTCAGTTTGGCCAAAGAGGAGGTGTTTTACATAAAGGAGGCAAAGCTGCAGGAAGAGAAGGTTGAGCGTCTCAAGGCAGAGGCAGGAGACGAGTATGTAATCAAGAAACAGGTACGAAGAAACTACCTGAAACAACACCTGCCCTGTTGAGAAACCTGATGAGATTCAATCATTTAAAGGACGATGTTTAGGGTCCAGAACTGATGAAGAATGCAGTGTAAGTGACGTGACTTACAGCCAAGTGGTGGTATGGTGACCCATACTCGAAATTCGTGCTCTGTATTTAACCCATCCAAAGTGCACACACACAGCAGTGAACACACACACCGTGAACACACACCCCTGGGAGCAGTGGGGGCCATTTATGCTGCGGTGCCTTGCTCAAGGGCACCTCAGTCATGGTATTGACGGTGGAGAGAGCGCTGTACATTCACTCCTCCAACTAGGGCTGCACGATACAGCAATATTATTGAAATATCGCAAATGTAAATATCACAATATGCATATCGGAAGGGTGTGTGATATCTGAATCATTTTAATAATAGGCTACTTAAATCAAAATGTTGCAAAAGGTCAAAGTTTTAGTTCGACGAATATAGCACAGAATTGCTTGACATTAAAAAGAGTTAAGTGCAATAATTTGCAGAAAACAACTCTTTGTCGTCTCGTCTTGCTGTCTGACTCGCACCTGAAGCGCGTGCACAAGCCACATCTCGCACAGCATCTCTTCAGTTCTGCCGCACACGTGCAAAGCACGCGCATACACACAGAGACGCGCTTCAGATGAGTTCACATGTTTGAACAGACACATACACAGAATTATGTCAGTAGTACTCGTCTCGACGACCATTCTCGTAAACGTAGTCGGTTATGTTTTAAATAAATGTAAACAGCTGAGAAAGAAATCGGATGTGTATCATTATACTGGATCTGTGCAGTAGGTTTTAAAGGGACAACAGCCTATAAATACTTGCTGCTGAATATGTCACTAATGTTAATCAAACAACAAAACAGCTATAACAAAGATTAATCTAAATTTAATTCATACAGTGTACACTATGCAGTGTTATTTTTCACTTATAAAATTTCTGTACCTAAATACTACTGTTTACACTTGCCTTTAATCATGTTTGAACTTTGACTATAGTTTTTGCTGTGGTATATGAAGTACTTAAAGTGTATGGAAAGCAAAGTTACAATGATATAAATTTAGTGTCATTGATTTTATTTATTTTTTTGTTCACTGATGTTAAAATGACAATTTCTGATTTGTAACTTTATTTTTTATGTAATGCTAAAACACTGCTGGTCACTTTCAGAAGTTATAGTGATTTTTTTTTTTCCAAGAAAGAATGTGAAACAATATATAATTTTCATTTTTAAATATTTGAAAATATATTTGAAATTGACTTTACACACTTTAAGCCAATATCGTACGAATATTGCAAACAAACAATTCCTGCCGGCCCTTTTCTTCAATATCGCAAACCCCCACCCACAACCCACAACTCCCCCAGCCCCGAATTCTCAACCTTTGGATTTCGAGTCCGACTCTCTAACCATTAGGCCACGACTACCCCTTTCAGTGATACAGAGCTCCATTAAGGCAATCGTTTATTTTCAATTAATATGTGTGTTTGTGACTGTCTGCACAGTTCATAAAAAACCATATGTGTGTTTGTGACTGTCTGCACAGTTCATAGCGAATCATATGAGATTATTGGACTTATTTTGTTTTGGTGGCTTTATTTGTGAGGTATTCTACATGTCAACAACAACAAAAATGTAAGGCACCCTAGAAAAACTTGTGATGTTAAATATTCCACTGAAGTAAAGAATCACTCGCCTCACTAACATCACATTTGCTTAAAGTTTATTATGATACAGTTACCAAAAAAGATACCAGCACATACACATAACATAACCCTCTCCACTTACAAAAGGGCTTAGGTAGAATTAAGCGGACAAAGTCCGTGCCTGCAGTTATAGTTATAAAACCTGGTGAAGCCACTCAAATATCAACAATAGAAATCCCACTGGAACAAGCCCAGAAGGAGGCCATTCCTCTGGTGTAGTCAAGTCTGCTTTATTGTCAATTCTTCCACATGTACAGTACATACATACAGAGAATTGAAATTGCGTTACTCTCAGACCCATGGTGCATACAGATAAAACCAAAAATATAAACAAAAAAAAAAAAAAGATACCAATCAAAAATAAAAAAACTCTTTATCAAAAAAAAAAACTCCATATAAAAAAAAAAAAAAAAAAAAAAAAATTAAATAAAGCAGCGCAAGGCACATGGCAGATGCAAACCAGTGAGGTGAACAAACAGTGCAGATAAAAAGATTGTAGTGCAAAAAAAAAAAAGCTTATTCAGTCTGATTAAAGTGACAGGACTCAGAGAGCAGTTCTTTTATTTAAACTGACTGAAGAGGTAGTAGAATGATGTCAGTTCTATGCTGAATGAGGTAGTGAGCAGACCAATGCTGCACAAAGTGACTGGTGCATGTCATCTTATGTTAGTGGGGGGGGAGTGCAAGGACCTGGGGATGTGGGACCTGGTTGGGGGGTGGTATGATAACCTTACGCAAAAATATCACGGTTTCACTGCATCACAGTATTGTTGTTACAGCTCTGAAATGTGTTTTTAAATGACAGGGTAAAAAAAAAATTCCCGCTGGACAATATATTTTGTTTTTGAGCAACATGCAGAATATTAGAAACAGTAGAATTAGTTTTTTTTTCTTGAATTTATTTTGGTTTCCTAAAATAAAAAACTAACTGACATCTTTATTTAACAATTTTTATCAATTAAAATCATTTAATTATATAAAAATAATCAATAAAAAAAATTTAAATAATAACACAACATTAAGCAAAAAAACAATAATCACCCACACAATCTGAACAAATAACCCAACCTGAACCAGCTGAAGGTTTCTTGTTCTGTCCACAAGGTATTGTGAAATTTCTTGCATGTAAACTTTTCAGCGCGTAGAGACAGTTTAAATCCAGCTCTAATCAGACGCCATTTTATATTTCATCTGACTCCAAATCAAGTATTGAGAATTTCTTCCAAAAGTGGTTGATTGTCTGTCTCTAATTATTATGAACAGTGACATTGGATCTGCCTAGCTAACTCTTTACTTTATATTTGCTCGTCATGTGCGTCTATGTCGCTCAGGGTGCTCCACGATGGCCGTTCTTCTACGTGTGCCCCACGATCAAAACTCGCCAGTCTAAACAGACTTCATAGGTTATCACATAATACTATTTAATTTGGTTACCAATATGGCATATTTGCAACGTATTTTTCGTTTAGTCCCCCTCCAGAACTGAGTACAACTTAACTAATAAGCGGTTAGTCAGAAAAAAACCTCACCTGATGTGCCCCATGCGCCATAAAGGCCAAAGTATACTTAACCCTGGACTCAGATTTGCGGAAACATAGCCTTCACTTAATCTACCTGAGGAAAACACATTAAGAGTAACTCAGAGTAAATCAATGTAACAATTTATTATCAGTCAGGTAAGTATTATGCCATTACATAGCCAATTCAGAGATATCAAATCAATACAAGACATCAAATTCTTCAAAGGTGAGCTCTGCACGAGACGGAAAAGCACTCCTAATCACAAGACTAATGAAGTGTGTGGACACACTTCATGCTAAGGGCTCATTCTGAGTTGAGTATACTTTTGAAAGCTGTGCTCTGCACGAGACGGAAAGGTACGCTGAATGTGAAGTGTATCCGGGCCTTAAGTTCGGCCATCTTACACACACGTGACTGACTGCTCGCTCGCACCAACAGGAGGAGGAGGAGGTCAGTGTTACTCTCTACACTCCACTCAGCCTGAGGGATTCCTACACTTTCAGTCTTTGAGGAGACATGGAAAACAGCGCATACCGCAGGAACGGTAAAATGGAAAATATTAGTGGTTTTGAAACCGTGAAATTTTCAAATCGTGGTATACCTTGAAACCGGTAATTGGTCAACGCCTAATACAGACCATTACGGACTACAAGCCCCCACCTGTGACAGCAACATCTTCCTGCTGAACGAGCTGAACGCCTTCTTCGCTCGCTTTGAGGATCAAAACAGCACCACTGCACAGAAGACTCCACCTCCTCCTGGTGACCAGGTGATGACGCTGACCCCAGACAGCATGAGGAGATCCTTCAGCAGGATCAATGCACGCAAATCTCCGGGTCCTGACAACATCCCTGGGCGTGTACTGAGAGACTGTGCAGCGGAACTCACTGATGTCTTCATAGACATTTTCAACATCTTGCTTAGTCAGGCTGTTGTCCCCACATGCTTCAAAGCTATCACCTTCATTCCAGTCCCGGAGAAGCCGTCTCCATCCTGCTTCAGTGAATACCGTCCAGTTGCACTTACTCCAATTCTCATGAAGTGCTTTGAACAGCTACTCATGCACCATATCAAGTCTCCACCCCCCTCCCTGGAGCCCTTCCAGTTTGCATATCGGTCCAAGCACTCGACCGATGACGTCTATCGGCACAACCCTACTCCACAGCCTTTGTTGGAACACGGATAAGCTCGCTGTCCACACTAGGCCGTGTTGTCTGCATCAGAGGCGGGGTTTCAGGCTTTTTGACACTCTTCAGCATCCAAAGCCATTAATGATATGGAGTCATCAACGATGGCTTCTTCCTCAGATGTGCCGAAGGGAATAAAGCTGCTCGTAGCCGACGAGGGGAGCTGATCATCATGTGTGAAGCATACAGGCGAATCAAGTTTGAGGCTAGAATGAAGCACACGAGAGCTGCGCCGGTGTGAGTTCACTCAGGCCAGATGTTAAAGCCCCGCTGTTCCACTGTTTCTTTTTCCTAGGGAAGAGAGGAAGCAGGAGAGTGGAGAAGGCAAGACTCATGATCTTGCAGTGAGAGCTGGAGAAGGAAAGACTCATGATCTTGCAGTGAGAGCATGCCGTCTCAGTGAGCGCAGCCCAGACAGGCGACGCATTCACTGTACCCATCTGCATTGTGCAGGGGTTCCATGGATGAGCCACACTCACGTGTGACATTTGAAGCAATGTCGCTGGAAATTTGCTCTTAGGTGTGCCAGATGGCTGCAGTGAAGGCTTCTACAGAGGCAAATTATATAGAGGTCAGGTTGAAGCACCATTGGTTTGTGCAGCTACACAAAAGTGAATAAATCAGGCTTCAGTATCAGAGTAAAAAGGAGTTTCCTCATAAGCGTGTCAAGGCAATGGGAGAGACTGTTCAAAAGGGAACTACACTGCCGGTACCAGTTGGTTGTTCTGTTGGTTAAAGAAATTGCTTTGGTAAGGGTGAAAGAGAGAGCTCATTCAGTATGGCAGCGCTGCGGTGAAATCAGGGAGAGTTTTAATGAGTTTTAATGTGCTGATGCAAAATTAATGATGTTATGTAACTTTAGAGGAGTTTTGTAATTAACAACACATGCTGCTAATTTAGAGGTTCTCAAGGAGTAGTGGCCCATGTTCTCTCTCTCTTCATTCTCTTCTTCACCCTCTATCTGGAGTCAATGCATATACAGCTGTCTTTTAAAGGACTAGTTCACACAAAATGTACAATTCTGACATGATTTACTCATCTTAATATACAATTAACATGTGCAAGATATAGATATTGAGACCAAAAAAATAACAAACAAACTCACTCAACAAGGAGTTTAGTGTTTTCCAGTGAGCTTCTTCAAAGTCTTAATGAAGTAATACAGACTCTCTGAGAGTAAGAGAGAAGTTCTGGGTTTTCTGAATGATGTTTTTATGTGAAAAGTCTTCTGTTTGTTTTGTTATTGTACAGATCCAGTAAAATCTCTTAAACGTGTCTTCAACAGATTGAGGTGTTGCAAGAGTCAAGAATGATGATCCCTGACTGCCATCGTCGTTTAGCTATGGCCCACGCTGACCTGCAACAACTGTTGGTGAGAATATGAAACGCACAGTGTTTCAGGTGTTGACCTAACTGAAAGGTTTGAACTCAGCAGCACAATTAAAGAAATAATTACCCAAAATGAAAATTTGCTCAAAATGCCATCCAAGATGTAATGTTTTCATTATCATAACAAATTTGGAGAAATTTATCATTACCTCGTTTGTTCACCAGTGGATCCTCTGCAGTGAATGGATGCCGTCAGAATGAGAGTCCAAACATCTGATAAAAACATCACAATAATTTATAAGTAATCCACACCACTCCAGTCAGCCAATTAAAACACAAACATGTTTGTTTAGAACTGTTTTGGACTATTTTCACTTGTAAATGCTGCTTGATCCGTGCATATTTCTCTCTTCATTCCGACAAGATGATTTTTTTCACTGGAGGTTAAAGTTAAAATCCTTTTAATGATGGACTTGTTTCTTAAAAACACGTAGCTTTTTGCTTCCCATGATGTTAATTGATGGACTGGAGTGGTGTGGATTACTTGTGTAATGTTTTTATCAGCTGTTTGACACTGATTCTGACGGCACCCATTCACTGCAGATAATCCATTGGTGAGCAAATGATGGAATGCTGAAATACTAAAAAACAATTAAGATGAAGAGACAAACTAAACTACAGTTCGTGAGAGATGTACAGGGGAGACAGTGTGCCATCCGCTTCCTTTTTTGAGGACATTTTGTGTCAAAAAATGCCTGTTTGTGAGAGATGTACAGGGGAGACAGTGTGCCATCCGCTTCCTGTTTGTTGGCCTTTAGAGAAAATGCCTGTTCGTGAGAGATGTACAGGGGAGACAGTGTGCCATCCGCTTCCTGTTTGTTGGCCTTTAGAGGAAGTAGAGGATTATAGGGGTCACATTAATTAACAGGAAACGAAGCTGATTGCACAGGTGCTTTTCAAACAGCTTGAGTTTCAATAAAAATGGTTTTTTTTTTTATATAAAAATGGCTTCTATACACACACACACTTTTGTGTCGGAGTAAAACTTACCGTCAGCAGCAGCTCAGTGAAGCTTCACACACACACAGACCTACACACACAGTCCTGTGCTGCACTCATTCAGTTCATTAGTAATGTTGTCACGGCAATGGCCTCCATAGGAACCGTCGTCGATCGATTAGCATTGATATGACCTACTCCTCTCACTGCCTCCATTACATTTTCTCACTGTGTTACGTGTGTGAGTGTGGGGTTTTTTTGTCTGAGAGGCTTGTGTGTGCGATTATCTGACAGGTTCACTGAGTGGATTAGCTGTTTTTGGTGAGGTAGTTAGTCTCTTTCATTGTGTTACTGTGATCTGATTTACTAACTCCAACTGGATGGAAAGCTCCCACTCTGTAGACTTCAGGTTAAAAACCAAGATGGTTGTTTATATAAGTGTAAATATTTTGATAAATGTTATCATATTGACTAAAACGATGCAGTGGATCTTGGAATCTGAGATTTGGTATAATCCAATTACATTTATATGATTCATGATTATAAAAAAAAAAAAACACATTGTGATCTTAAAATATATCAGTATTTTAGACAAGTAACAAATGTGTAATAGGTATAGTAGTAATTATGATCAGTTCATGAAATTCTGTAACCAATGCTTTGAATGTATTGTTAATTACTAGGGTTGTAAGATGCATCACTTTCTTAATGTTGTATGTTTATTATTAATATTTTTAATTAACCAAATATTACTCACACTCATTAAGACTCCAGATTGGGTACAGACGATGACTTGAAATAATTTTTATTTTCAGGAAGCAGAAGAGGAACTGGCTGAAATGGAAGAATACAAGGAGGCCAGAACAGTTTTAGATTCAGCCAAGCTAGAAGGATGATGGACACAAACGAATAAACACCCACAGACGCTAACATACACACTGACATCCTAAGTGTCCATTCCAGTTGTTCTGACCCGTTTAGTGTTTCAGAACCAATGCGATGTTTACTGATTGCTTATGTTTGCATTTCAAAGATTTTTGTATTGATTCAGAATTCAACAACACCATTTTCTTCTTAGCCTTCTGTGATCAAATGCACACAATCGTGAAATAAAGTTTGTATAGCTCTATATCTTCAGTCCATTATAGTATGTTACTTTTTTAGATTAGACCTTCACCTGCTGGGAATGAAATAATTGTGACACATCTTTGATTTCATGTAAGCATTTCACATGTATTCCTGCTGCAGGTATGTGTGACTACATAAAGCTGAATTAATATGTAAAACACTGGCCTTGACTTTTCATATAAGATGCCATACACTCCCCTTCTCATAGGACTGCAGTAATTAATGCAGAATTTGAACCTGGATGTCAATCACGTGGACAGGCTTTGCTTTCCTGCATGCAGAGGGAGACAGGTATAGCATGAAAAACTAATATATGATGAGAATGTATTTCCAGCTCTCCTGAAAGGACACTGACCTCCGCTGGCCAGTTTCGCTCATGCAAGCACGTGTCCAAGGCTGTAGCTGCCTGCACATGCTTTGACCTATTTGCTGGATATATTGCAGTTTTAACATAATTACATCATTTGAATTCCGGGTGTATTTTGTAGGCTATGAATGTCTTTGCCATGAATAATAGGTAATGGAGGGCCTATTTCTGATCCTCTGGAAGAGATTGCATCAAGCTTTTCCCATGTCTCTCAGATAATGCAATCAATATTGTTAAGCTAAAAAAGGAGTAAATAACTTACTGCTTTCTTCAATGCATTTGATATCACATAGTTCAGAATTTTTTACAGAACTATGTGATATAAAATGCAGGGGGCAACTCTTAGTTATGTATTGGTTTCTGTTTAAAGTGCTCCAAAAACTATTTGGACAGTCAAACCTAAACATGAGTGAATGTTGTTGCATTCGATAACAAAGTAAAACATAAAAGATAAAGTAATCAAACCAAGTGGCATTTATTTTTAAGAAAAGATGGCATAATCAGTTTTCAAACAAGACATTTAATAATCTCAATTCGAACAGCTGAGTCTTTACTCATTTTCCAAAAAAATCTAAAGACTCATCTTTTTCGCCAGCACTTAACCAACTAATACTAGGACTTACCTTTTCTTTTCTTGTCTATCATATTCTTAAAAAAAAAAAAAAAAAACCCTGGCTACGTGTTCTGTACTAGACTAACTGAGACTTGTCATGGCACTTGTATACTGTTGTTCTCTTGTTGATCTGATTGCTTCTATTGTTCTCATTTGTAAGTTGCTTTGGATAAAAGCGTCTGCTAAATGATTAAATGTTAAATTTTGTTTTAGTAAAATTATAGATATACTGTTTAAATAAAGACATTATATAGTTTTGTACTGTTGTGATAAGGAGTTGTTTAAATGTTGTCCTTTTCAATGGGTGTTCCTTCAGTGATAATTTAATGGATTTCAGTCAGGTTCATCCCACAATCGCGTTTCCTCTCAAGGCTATATAGTTCCGCCTAATTCGCTGTGTTTTAAAATGTGTTTCGGGGTTTTTTTGAAAGCCGAAGGAGCAGATGAATTCGGGTTCCATTTGGCTTGGTCTTCATTCTACAGATTTCGATAATTATCGGGTTCACCCCGAAGCCTCATTATAGCGCTAATGAGGCGCCGCCACTCCGTGACACCCAACCGCTCCATCTCGTTAAGGAAATCGCTCTTCAATGCTGATTATTTTATTTGGAGCCATAATTATATTTCTTTCGGATAAATCACGGTCTAATCGAGTCCGTTCGGAGGGCAGACTCTAATTGGAGCATGAGATGCGGCGGCGTGCGCGCGCTACCTGAGCCTGCTCGCGCGACCGGAGGAACCGAGCACCTGATGGATTGGGGAGGGATTCTTCATCACCCTCTCCTCCTCCTCCAGCTAAAACACAACAGCTTATTACCTTTAATCCCCCCGACTGTAACCGCATCACTTGCACGAAACAAGAATCTAATTTGTTAAACTGGCATTTCTGCAGATGGACGATCGATTTTCTCTTTAGAATTCTCTAATTGAGTGAATATAGACGCCCCGTGAATCACATTCCGCCGTGGAACTGCATGTGCGGAGACAGAGGGAGTTGTGCTGCACGGGTGTGGGTGTGGAGCAGGATTTGTCTGTTGTGTGGACCCTATGTCCCCACACGGACATTAAGACCTAAAATCATTAAAAATATTTGAATGGAAATCAGAGAATAAAGAAAGGTCTGTGTGTACTAGATCAGTATAACGAGAAGTCAGTGTATTTGCGTGTCATTGGGAGTAAAATAGCCTAGCTGAAAATGTACAACATAAAGTGGCTAATTTACACGAAATCTCGTGAAAAGTGGTATAAAATATTTTCCCTAAAATAAATAACATTAATAATATATTTTCTAGAATAATATTCTAAATTACTTCATTTTTTATTAAATTAGAATATCTATAATATTTTTTCCAAAAAAATAGTAAAGCTGTAAATAAATTGCGCAAGCAATTATGCAATTAACTAAGAATGCGACTTTGCCACATTTTGGAGGCAAAATATCTGAAAATATGAATAAATCTGATATAACCTCCTTCATCCGTCCCTGATGGGAAGAGTAGTTTACACACAAAAACCTTTGTACCAGTTAATGTTTAATGCGAAAAGATGACTTTGAGGTTTTGTGTGTGTTTTAAATGGTTATTTTAGTTATCAGGAATCATTTAGAAAAGTAAATAATTCCTTTATTATAGTTCATTATATAGGTCATCATATAATCTATAATAATCTATATTTTAATAAAAAATTGCTTCCTTTTGCGGAATTGATTTGGGTTAGTGATTATTAGTCTGTATTTATAACTGGCATTGGGCATTGTGTTGACGCGTAAGTAAACTTGTTTGTGTGTTGGTGGAGAATCATGTATGTGTGGAAATGTGTCCTGCATGTCAGTGTGTCATGTGGGACAGATGTGATGTGGATGTGAAGGCCATGACACGGTGAGTCAAACAAAAGTCTCTCTGAAAATCCCTCCACAATGAGGAGGGAGGGAGCAAAATTCTCTCAGCTCCAGACCGCGTTCGGAATTACATTTGTTTTTCTTGTGATTTTATTAAAAGTCACTCCTCATCTCCAGAGCGCGTGAAAATGTCTACTTTCCACTCAGATGCGCCGCATTAACTTGCAAGGCGCGAGTTTGTTTGTTTGTCTATTTTTATTTATATGCAGTTGAAGATTGATGCGAGCTTGTTATCGCTATCTGGTGGGAGAGAGAGATGCAACTCAGCTTTGCTTCTGAATCACCTCCCAAATTACCCTCCTTCTCTCTCTTCCTCTCTCTCTCTCTCTCATCACACGCACACTATCACTGATGCATAACTTTTGTAATCCCTGAGCGCAAAGGTTTTATAAAATACCTTTTGTCTTAGAAAATGAGTAAATAGTATAATTGTGTTATTATTATCATTATTATAAAGAAATATAATGTATATTAAAGTTAGAAAAAAATAATATTACGGTTATAATACTGCTATACTGTTAAATGTTATGCGAAGTTAGTGCTTATGTAGTAAACGAATGTTTGTTTTGACTTCACACTAATTTATCCATACATAATAATATGCATAGATTTGTTATTAAAGACATTACATATTATATACATTAAAGTTATAATATGGTATTATTACTGTTATAACTGTTTGTTTTAACTTCGTACTAATTTATCCATATTGGAGTCTTTGAATTTATAGTTTGATTTTATAGTTTTTAGTGAAAAATTACTTTCAGTTATTTGGGGAAAGAAATCTCAGATTCTCTGTTGTCCTAATTTTTTGGTGATACAATTACAAATGTTAGTGGTTATATATTATATATTTACATTATTAGTTGTGTTTTGTGTGCATGCACTATAATGTAAATATATTTTTTATTATTATTTGCATTATTACACGTTTTGTTAATTGCTAAATTACAGTACTGTGTATTCGTGGTACTGCTGGTCGTTCTGTGTGTTTTTTTCTCTTTTTTTTTTTTTTTGTATAGGTTTTTATAGTGTTGATTTCTGAACTTTAGTTGTGATCACCACCTTTTGCTGCAGCTCAGAGGATCTAGAGAGTTTTTTTTCTTTTTCATTACTGGTGAGGTCAGGAAACAGTTGTGTATCCCCCTCAAATGCATTTAATAAAATGTTTTGCTTCGCTTCGCGTTTCACAAATAAAGCTTGAAATCCCCTTGCTGGCTGCAGGCCGGGTATTGGTGTACAGAAATTCAATCTGTACATTTTGTACGAGGTAAACAGACGGAATGAATTGCATTAGAGCAAGCCAATGTATTTCCAGCTAGCCAGTTTTCAGCCCTTGCTCCGTTTGTGTGCAACAATCTAAAACTTATTTATTACAGAAGGGGGAAAAACATTTGATCCTATGCACAAAAAAAAAACCTCTCACAGCCGAATAAAGAAAAAAGCAAGCAGTAAGAGGATAGAAGAATGTTAATTGAGGGTCACAGCTTGCACACTATATTTGTTCATATTTTATGAAGTGCACGGCAGCCCTTCATTCATATGTGCCCTGAAAGCATCGTTAGGCGTCTGTCGCACTTTTAGTCCGTTAAATATGACCGTGTGCCTCCAGAAGAGTGATTCACTTCTGTTTGTGCAGCTATAAAAGGATCGAGCTATAGAAAAGTCATCAAATGAAGCGCGCTATCAATCACGCGGCAACTGTTTCACAACAAACAATGTAATGATTTCAAATGATCGTTATTGTTGAGGTAATGCAGTTGATTTTTTCTTGCTATGATACACAAGGAAAAATGCCATTGTGAACAGCGAATGCATGTGAATAATTTCCGTTTTAAACACCAATCGTACACTCTTAAAAAAAATAAAGGTTCCACTTATAACTAGAAATTGTTAAAAGAAGTTTTATTTTGCAGTGCTTTAAGTGGCCCAAAAGAGGTGCCGGTACTCTATTATAGCCTATTATTATTATATATTTTTTTTTTTTTTTTGATGACTCCCCTCATTCCCTGAATAACAACAACTATGTTGAATGGGTTTTATATACAGCAGTAACAGACGACCTTATAAAAAATACTAAATCCTTTTATTAGTTTGTGTATTTGCTTGAGCTAGAAAGAGCTACTGAACATAAATAAAATGTGCAAAAGGATTTGAAAAAATACCCCTTAGAAAGAGCTACTGAACATAAATAAAATGTGCAAAAGGGTATTTAAATTTTTTTTAACAAAATGTAAATAAAATAAATTATAAACAAACATAACCATAGAACAGTAGAACAGGGTGTCAGCGAGCGAGTCATCTGATTCTGACCGTGTTCTTTTAGTACTCAGAGTCTGAAGCCAGGAGAGCATATTAAGTGTTGTTCAATGTATTTTATTTTTACCGAGCCGAGTGTGCGCGTTTCAAAACACACACCCTCTCCGGCTACGTTGAGTTGTTGACACTGAAAGCGGCAAAAGCGACGCATGCGCTTTTCACTTGTAAAACTCAAGGGTGTATGGGTAATGTAGTCTCTGCTCTAGGTGGGACGAATTAGGGAAGCGTGCATTATGAAGGGCGCTCTGAAAAGCGGCAGCGCAGGCAAAGGATTAAAACCTCTATTAAAACAGATATCCAAAATGAGCGTACCGGTACGCTAAACAGCACGTTCTGGGCGCACGGAGAGGTGGCGGTACGCTCAATAGCTATATTTGGAAGTGGCGGTACTGGTACCGGTGAAAAGTCTATAATTCTCGATATGATGATGATTTTAAAGAAGTTTTATTTTGTAGTTTTTTAGAATCTGTAATCGAATTGATCTTAAAAGTCTATAATTCTCGTTTGATGTATCCAAAGAAGCATATAAACAACTCAAGTTGCAGTTGTCTGAATGGAACAACCGAAGAACCTTTATTTTTTTAACGTGTACAATAAAAGTATTACAACTCCAGCAAGATAAAACAACACAACCGCGTTCGAATTATATTAAAGTCTCTGGTTTAAAGCCACATCATCATCCCAATTCAAAAAGCCCCAGTCTATTTCCTGGCCAAAAGCAAAGTGTGAGATGAACACAAACCCGAGATCTTCCATTACGCGCCCGGTGCCTCCTTCGCCTTCTCTGACATTTCGGATATCAAAACGCAGCGCAAGAACAATTGTTTCCAAATTGAATCCGCACTCTCTTCCTTTCCTCATTTTCAGCGAGGCATATACATTTCCCCGGCGAGTCAACAGTTTCATCTGACCCGGCGTCTGGAAGCGAGCGCTCTTGTTCTTACCAGCAGATTGGTGGCTTGTCGAAAGTTTCTCGCTCGGACGCGTCCTTTGTGCACGCTGAAAAGACACCATTCACTCTTGCAAATAAAGGAGTTCTTTAAACCATCCCACTGACATCTGCTTAGAGTCTTGTTTGCGCTGGTTGTCTGATATTGTTCACCGGCTCCGTGTGTGACAAAAGCTCTTGTGTTAATTGGTGTAAATGCAGGTTCGTTTATTGGTGGTTAGACGGGCTGCACTGGCACTCGAGTGTTCTTTGCATGAAATAAATCAAGTTAATTTGGGGCAATTGGATGAAAAATCAATGCAACGAATACAATTTGTCATTGTAGAGTGTTTAAAGTCTAAATGTATCTATTTTGGTGCGAAAGTCCTCGCACTCCCCCCTTTGCTTTGCTGGGGGTTTCCCTGTGTCTGCGCGCATCAGCCCTGGAAGCACATTTCTGACTCTGACTTTCCACCGAATTATGCACCTAATTTGCTCACATATCATTTACTCCAAGTTCCTCCCGCCGTGACAGTCGGGCCTAAACACTACTAAATCAGCCCTAATTTATACTGATCTCGCTAATAATCGTAATAAAAAGCTTATAGATTTGGCACTAATTACATAAAAGCCTAATGATGTTGAAAATTACCCTGGTTTGAGATATATGGCTAATCTAAACTTTGTTGTTGGCTGCACCGGGCTACTAGAAACATTAGAAGAGGTTCACTTCGTCTCCAAAAGGCGAGAGTTGGACATGGCACGACACGAAGGCCTTCTTTCCAGGAGGAAAAATGAAATTATCACTAACGATTTAGTAACAAAAGTGGAAATTTCGGGGAACTTGAAACTTTTTAACTAGGCCTAATTAAAACGCAAAACCAGCTGGCGAGATTTTTTGGATCTAATGAATGCGCATGAAAACCAAGCAAATGAGTCCGTATCATAAAGAGAGCACGGTTTGATCGTTTAGTCCAGTAATAAACTTCGGGAAGCCATTACTAAACCATATGGCTTTGATAAGGATGACACGTTTATAAAACAATACTTTAATTCGCTGTTTCTCCTCAAATAATCAGGGCCCCATCAATGATTCTGGCATCACGCTCAATTAAACCAGTTCTGAGGGAGTTTCTCGAAGAGCTTTCTGAAGGAGGTCATTTTAAAGGTTATAATTTGGCAGTCGGGATCAAAAAACGAGGAGAAATGAACTTGGGAGGGCAGCAAGAGAGTCTCTCGCGCATCTGACACCTCCAGGCTTCAACGCTGATTGGCTCTCATTTGAAGGAGCTCACGGGTTCATTCAACTATTAAGCGCCTCCCAGTTCCTCTAAAGGACATTATAATGCAAGGAACCTCCTTTTTAACCACAAACCGAATTTGCTTTCATTTAGGCCATATATATTTTTTAAATAGTTTAAAGTCATAGAGATTTTTTTGGAAAAGCATTTCGCCCTGGAGCGGTGCGCGATGCTTTCCCACGCCGACCTGCTGGATGCTCGCCTCGGTGAGTTATCAACGCCAAACTCCGGTCTGCAACTCTACTGTAAGCTGGAGGACTCTTCTCATCTAAATCAAGCAGAGAAAATTGACAATTTGTCTCTTATTTTATCTTAATTCGATTTAAGCGAACTAATTCATTGGAAAAGTAATCATTATTATTATATTACGCAGTAATTTGATTTAGTCGTTTTCCAAGATATTGAGTGGAATCAAATGGAATTAGGATTTTTAAAAGATGACATTGTTGTGAGCTAGTTTTTCACCTTTATTTGCATTTTATGGCTGTAATGATAAATAGCAAATGGTAGTTTTTGCATAAGAACAATGCTTGTTGTGACTGTCTAGAAAAATGATTTTCTGCACTAATACTTCTCTCTTTTTCAGCAATGCTTGGTGTTGATTTTGAGCTCACTCAGCTTTGACCTGTTTTCTCTGTTTCAGGGATGAAGGATGCCGCGGCCGAGCTTCTGGGTCACAGGGAGGCATTGAAATGCAGGCTAGGCGGCGGCGGAACTGACCCGGGCCACCCCGGAGAACTCGCTCCGGTCTCCGATGCAGTGGAAGGGGCCACCCTTCTCCCCGGAGACGATATCAACAGTGCTGGATCCAATCCGTCGGGTGTAGCGGTGAACAGTAAGGAACAGGAGAAGCAGCAGCAGCAGCAACAGAACCCCGCTCAGTCCGGCGCCCAGCAGAGTCAGAAACAGAAACGGCACCGGACTCGCTTTACTCCGGCTCAGCTTAACGAGCTGGAACGCAGCTTCGCCAAAACCCACTATCCGGACATCTTCATGCGCGAGGAGCTCGCGCTCCGGATCGGCCTGACGGAGTCACGCGTGCAGGTGAGTCCGGTGAAGTCTGATCAGCACGTTTCGGATTGTTTCATTAATATTATTTTTGCTGTATCGTCATTAACATTGTATTTATTCTGTATAAATATATATATATATAATATATATATATATATATATATATATATATATATATATATATATATATATATAATATACAATTGTACGGTGCTGTAGGCTGCAATTATTATGTTTGAAATTAAAAAGGTAAATCGATACATCTAAAGCACTATATAAAGCTCTAAACTAAAGCACTATGCAATTATTTTTATTACTCAGATTATATTTTCTATAAAATGAATTCCCAAAGAATATTTAGTTAGAGAATTTAACTAGATATTAAAGTTTAAAACTTTTTTTTCAAATAATGTTTAGTATTAAATATACGAAGTCTAACGAAATGAAATCGCCTTATATTTTAATTTCAAGAATTTATTTAATTACTTTTATTATAAAGAGAATGTGCATTTCTATTTGTTTACATGAGTTTGTCGATAGAACATAAAAATCATTGCATAAAAATACTATAATTGTTTATGAAAACGCTCTTAAATGTGGTGAAAACATCTCCGAACGAGTCAATAAAACAATGAAAATAAATGAATTATAAATAACGTCTACAAAACTTTTAAATTCATATAAATATTCTTGGTGTTTTAAATGAGACAGCATGTCCTGTTTATTATTTTTATTATCAGTAGCATATGTTTCTCATTCTGTTACACAGTTTAAAATAACTCAACAGTAGGCTATATTTATTCCAGTCTCACGAATCTCTTGCTTTATTATTGTAAAATCGTGTTTATCGCCTCCGTGAAGCTTTAAGCACTACCATCATAAAGGTTTTATTTATTTTGTTTTAGTATTATAATTAGGATGATTATTATTGCTGTTACAGATTACTAGGCCTATTTGTATTTGACGCAGGTTACGTTTCTTTAGCAAATTTCTTGGCTCTTGAAAGTGCGCCCATTTAAAACGCGGCGAGCTTTTCATGATTATTTTATTGTTCAGGTCATCTTCCTTTTACAATACCATTATTGTTATCTCAGCCATTGGAGCAGACCGAAATCTTAATCACCTTCATAAGATTATGACTCTTGCTGCTGCTGTGATTGGTGGTCAGGCGCAAATGCAGCGGTAAATGAACCCGCGAGACAAATGAAGGACGCTACGAGCGCGCGCGGCATTCCAGCGCTATCTCTGTGATCTATAGTGGCTCATTATAAATGTATAGCTTTTCGAGTTGATAGTGCAATAAAACCAAGACCATTATTATTAACCAATTTCAGAATTATTTATAACTTAACAGGCTTATTAAGCTCAAAGCGTAAGACGATTCTGCGTATATAACCATCATAATGAGCAGGCCTGAGACTCTGTCCTAACTATTTTATTTACATAAAAAATAAATTAGTGACATGCTGACCGCGCGGTGATCTTCTGAAACAGCACACTAGGTTTGTTGCATGAATGTTTCGCGCTCTCGTGAAATAGGTCTATCAGCGTGCACGACTTAATGGCGAGCGCGCGGATGGTGCTCTGTCTTTTTTAATGGTATGAGAAATTGCATTTTCTTTTATCCTCTCAAGTGTAATGCATTTGAGGCCGGATTTCACGGCTGGCTGCGTGGAGTGGGATTCGGGGATCTAATATGAACCCCTCCACAGTTTTTCTCCCTTTTTCTTTAGGTCAAAATCCGCTCGTTAATCATTGTGAGCGCGCCTGATATCTCTATAAACCTGAAGGACCTCGAGAAATAAACACCGTGTGAGCCTTTTACGGCCCAGGATGGGACTTTTTATGCCCTGGTGTTGTAAAATCGAGCACATAATAATGGGGAGTCTAAATATTATGATTCCTTATCATTTAAAGCAGCATTAATAGCGCCATTTTGTGATGTCAAGACGTTTATCAAGGAAAGAAGCAAAAGAAAAACAAACAAAAATATTAAAATAAAAACAATGTTAGTTATACAGTCAAAAGTGGTAACATGCTATCGCTATTTCTACCTAATTTAATCCATAAAAAATCGTGTAACAATTTTCACTGAGAAATTGCTAGTAAATTTCACAATTAATTACAAAGAAACGTCAAGTAACATTGAATTAAACACGCTATTTTAAAATAGAAAAAGTAAAATAGTATTTTCTTGTAAAACTTCAGTGTACATTATTTAGCTTGATTCAGTGATGTTAAATAATATTTTTGAACTTGAATGAAAATAGTTAATTGAGATGTTACCAATTGTAAGTCACTATTTTTTTCAGTGAATGTTTTTTTTAATTTGATGTCACTAATAGCATGAAAACAAACAAACAAATGAAACAACAGAATAATATTTTTCTGCTGTGCTGTGTATTTTTGTGTAACTTAAATTCTTGTGCATCTATATTTTTTTGCGCAACATACTTTTGTGCATCTATACTTTTTTGTGCAATATAGATTTTTGTATATCTATATTTCTTCAGCATCCTTAAAACAATTCGTTATTGAACAAAGAAACCAAAACATTAATTCAAGAATCTGTAAAATGACATCAAGAAATATAGGTTCTTGTTTAAAAAAAAAAAAAAAAAAAACTCCCACCACACAAACACCTTGTTTATTTTATTAGTCTAGTGTTTATTTAATAATGCGTATTTATTGATTGACTGCTTATTTTATTTTAGTGAACATAAAATGTTATAACAAAAACAACACATCATCATAGTCACACAAAATTTATCAGTGAGCAATACTGGACGCCATGTTACATTGCTGTTTTTATTAAACTTATTAAATGCACACTTTTACATCTATTCTAATGCAATGTGAGCATTTCTGACAGCTCTTTTTGTTCCCTCTGCTTGCAGGTTTGGTTTCAGAACCGACGCGCCAAATGGAAGAAGCGCAAGAAGACCACCAACGTGTTTCGCGCTCCGGGCACTTTGCTGCCCACTCACCACGGCCTACCGCAGTTCCCCTCTGCCGCGGCCATGGGCGACGGCCTGTGCTCTTTTCACGCTAATGACGGCCGCTGGGCGGCGGCCGGGATGCCGGGAGTCTCACAGCTGCAGTTACCGCCCGCCCTAGGCCGACAACAAGCCATGGCACAGTCTCTATCCCAGTGCAGCCTGGGCGCCGGACCGCCACCCAACTCCATGAGCCTGTCCAACATGTCCTCCAACGGTTCTGGCCTCCAGTCCCACCTCTACCAACCCACCTTCCCCGGCATGGTGCCCGCGTCGCTCTCTGGTCCCACCAACGTGACAGGCTCGCCTCAGCTGTGTAGCTCCCCGGACACTGACATCTGGAGAGGGACGAGCATCGCGTCCCTGCGCCGTAAAGCGCTCGAGCACACAGTGTCCATGAGTTTCACCTAATACTTTGACGTGGTTCACCTCCTGTTTCTCGTCCACCCGTCATTACTGGCCCAGTGACGCACACGGAAGTCAAAGGATACGACTGTCCTCCAGTAAACATGAACTGTGCGCACCTGATGGAAATAAAACCTAAAGCATCATAGGCTGAAAAAACGAAATGTATTTATTACGTCCTATTTATTTAATAATTTATTTTTTATTTATTAGCACTTTCTTTTTTGCTTAATCAAAATATCAGCAACCTGGACAGTAAACAGTCTGTACATTTGAAATGTATTCGTTTGCATTTGAGAAACAAGACGAGAGACGGTGCCCTAGTTTTTATTATTATGATCATCATTGTTATTATGGAAGAAATCGTTCAAATTTTAGGACTGTTTTATGAATCGGTGGAAAGAAAGGAAAATAACTCAACAAGAATTAAGATTCTTGACTGCATGTGCCGACCAAGGTAAACAACACCACAACAACAACGGAGAAATGTTATTTAAACGAGAAGTATGAATTTGTTATATGCTGTTATATAGGATGTTTTGTGTAGATAAAGCATTCGGTCAGTTTGTGATATGTTCTAAGTTCATGTATGTGCTTATACCAATATAAATTTCTTAAATGTTTGATCTTCTTAACGGTTCTTTTGTTTTCTGAACATGTTTATAACGATTGAATGTAAATTAACGAATAAAATCATTTTCAATATGTCATTATTGACACGTCGCATCTTCTGTTATTCTTGGGGAAAAATAGATCTTGACTGGTAATAATTTTTTATATATATACAGCACAATGTTTAACAAACCTAATATCCATTTATAAAACCTTTAGGCCTATTTAAACATTTTCACATGTAGGCCTATTTATAATATTTTTAATGTAGGCCTACACGAACTACTGATCTGCATTACATAATGTCTGCTAATGGCTTATTATTGAAAATTATTTAGTGTTATCAAATCGAGTCATTATCTCTCCCAACACTACATTTTTCTCGTTTGGAGATGTTGCAGGAGTTGACATTTACTCGCTCTCTGATTGGATCTCGGGCTCTTGGTATTATGACCTCATAGATGAGAAACCAGGGCTCAGCCAAATACAATCAAGAGCGCGCCATCATACTGTCTGTCTTCCAGACCACTGCGATAATAATACAATCATGTATATATGGCGCAACGACTGCTGGATGAAATCAGAATTCAGACATCCATAACGCAAAAATACAAATAAAATTAAGAGATTTTATTATTATTATTATTGAGCCACTTTTTTGTTTTTATTGAGCTACGTATATGATCACTTAAATATACATCTTAATAATAATAATTCCAAATAACAGGTCATACCTGATGATGAGGATGATAACTATTATTATTTCAAATAACTTATCTGCATGAATTTAATTAATTAAAAAATAAAACAAAAAAAATCTTAATTAATTTAATAAATAAAATAATAACTCAAAACAGTGGCGCCCCCAGAAAATGTTAATAGGGGTGGCCAGATGAGGCCACAGTAAATCTTGGGGTGGCACATCAAAAAATAAATAAAGGGTTTGCAATATTGACAAAAAAAATTATATCTCTGTGATTTCTGGGATTTTATCGATAACAAAATTAGACAATATTTTGCTGTGTGTGTTATTGTGCTGATATCTTATTTCTAAGTGTGCTGACAGCTGAGGCTTTTTTTTTTTTAACCTTTACGCCATTTTTTTCTAAAAGTGTGCACCATCTTTTAAGTCAGACACTTGCATTTGGGCTGTTACCAAGCAAATGCAATCAGTATCAACAAAATTGATCTTTGCAATGCAGAGAAAACAGAAACTGCATCTGAAGTGCCATTTAGATGTTTTTACACACTGTTTAATGGAGCTCTGAGGGACATGGAATACTTTAACCTGGAGTTACCAAATTAATAAATAATGTTTTGATATTTTAAACATAAAACATTGAAAACTGATGTTTGAAATTGTTTAAAAAATGAAACGGTACCTTAAATGTGAAATTAAAACAGCCAGTAGGTGGCAGCGAGTCACTGCTAATAAGTGAGTCATTGCAATTGAACCGAATCATTTAAACGGTTGATTCATTCAGGGACGAAACACTACCATGTTGCTCAGAGACGCAAAACAGTGGCTGTGTTTGGAATGATTTTTGTTTTTAGAAATAGAGCGCAAAAAGTGAATATGTTGTCTAAAACGTAAAACTCTTGATATTAACTTCTTGTTTATTGAACTGTTGTATGAAATCAATGTCACATTTGCAATTATGCAGACTTCTGGAGAAAAACGTCACTCTTCGTGTGATAGTAACTATAATTAAATGATATATAAATTATATAGATCTAAAATTAATAGATTAAAAATAGATTTAAATTAATAGTAGCCACTGCAAATCATCCTAGGGGTGGCAACATCAGTTACAACATTTTATACAGGTTTACCTATATCTGCATGCATTTAATTAATTAAATCATAACGCAAGAACGCTGTTGAGAAGATGTCTGATCTTCAGTTATACCTTGTGGCCCTAATTAGCCTATATGATGACATGCATATGCATATTATGGGTTATTATCAACATTGCCTGAGTTCTGCAAGCATCCAGTTATGGTTTGAAAATCAAGAATCATATTTATAAAACGGATATGGTTCTACTGCTTGTTTGAGCGTGTAATAGTGAGGAGGCAGGTTGTATTTGTGAGCGCGCGTGTCTAAAAGAGAGATCAGGTTATATGAACGGATGTGCTCCTTGCAAACAGATGCGAGATGATATTACATAAATATCATAATTTGTCTCAGTACCTGCCGGGTTAATTAGTTTGTGGAAATGCGAAGGCCGTTCCTCGTTAGCTAATTTGTCACACGCTGACGAGAGAGGCGAACGTTGACCCTCCACAATGCATTGCGCGAGAGAGCCGCGCGGAGGCCGCCTGCTTACCTCCAATCCATCTCCCGCAAATAAATGAAATCAGTCAATAAAGCATCGGAGGGTGAATATAGCTCTCTCTGTCTGGGTTATGAATGAGAACTCATTAATTTTCCAGGCCTAAAATGTGCGCGCGCTCGTGTGAACGTATGTGTGTGTGTGTGTGTGTGTGTGTGTGTGTGTGAGAGAGAGAGAGAGACTACAGGCATGCAGAGAGCGAGAGACAGAGAGAGAGAGAGAGAGAGAATATAAAGCTGAGTATATAGGGTAACATGCTAGAATTAAAACATTAAGACATAATAAAAAAAAAAAAACATGCAGCAAATATTCTCCATAACAGATTACATGCATGTGGAAGACATGTAGGATAAATCTTCTTTTAGAAGGTTGCAGAAGTCTATCCAATAAAAATCACCTAAAATTTGCAGTGCTGTGTGGTTTCCTTAAAAACAATATATTAAATTCAGCAAATCACATATCCAAAGAGGAAAACAATAGCCTACAAAATGGGTCTGCTCTGGAATAGCCAATACTTTAGCCCTTTCTGAATTATTCAGTAAGTAGACTATGCATATATGCAACCTGCAAACTTGCAAGCATACTGGGTAATGTATCCCATAATGCAATAAGCTCAACTTGAATTTCCATTTCCAGTGTGATGAATGAAATGAACTTAATATCAACATCAAATTAAAAAAAAATAATTCTTGACTCATTTGTGCTGACTAGCAAATGTTAATATTTCTTCTAAAAAATAATCTTTAATAATTATAATATAACATCTCACCACCATCCGAATAAATAAATAATACTAATGACATCATAGGACTTCTTTTTGCTTTATGAAAAAAATAATAATAATGGGAGGGGGGTGTGGGTATTTTTTGTATGTTACTTTTTAAAACAAACACACATACACAAACTGACACATTTCTTTTTTTTTCTTTTTTGCTGTCATGGCAATGAGAAGCAACAAAACAACAACAACAACAAAACACAACAACAGTTGTTTTATCACAGTTGTTTGGACAGTAACAAACTGCATCCAAAATCACATTCTGTCTTCTAGGTACTACATTTAGTTTGAAAGTTGCAACCATTACAAAAAGAATGTATGTTCTTTATAATATCAATATGACTATAAATCGGACATACTACTTCTGCCAAGTTATGTGACTCCGTAAAATGTCAATGTGCACTCCAGAATTTTAGCCGAAGTAATAGGTACTACATCCAGGTACTACTGTTTTTTTTTTTAAATGTCATCACTGCATCTGAAATCAAATACTTCCCTACTACACAGTATGCAAAAAACTGTATGCCAAAAGAGTAGTATGTCTGAATTCACAGTATTCGAAAAACAAAGTACCCCGATAACCTACTACTTCCACTCGAATTTGGAAGTGCACATCCGACAGACTTTATTATCCCATGGGGCCACGGGAGAGTATTTATGAATGGTGACACTGGTTGATCACGTGATAGTAACAACATGGCGGATGCAGTATGTCTGAATTTCATACTACCCATATTCAGATTATATAGAACATACATTTTAATGGTCACAAAGTAAGTTCAAATTCAAATGTAGTACTTACTCAGACAGTATGCGATTTTGGATGCCCCTATGAATTTGGGGATAATACATCTTACATAGGGACAGACTAAAAAAGGAATCATATTCTTGATAATATAAGCAGGAGCCATGTTTAATTCCTTTTCTAATACATAAAATTATGACATTTATTATCAGTAGGTATAAAAACACATTTAGTTAAGTGTTTTGTCTCCCGCATGATGGCGTGTTGTAGGTGGTTGCTATTGTATTCATGGCTGCTAGAGAATTGCTTGTTGGTTTCTAGGAAGTTAAGCTCATGCTATTTTCAAAAATGCACGTGCACCAGTGATTCAGTGTCTAGATTTGCATCTGCATTTGCTTGGTAGGCGAAAAACATACACACAAATCCCCTGAAATGCTGCTGTAGTATGTGTGTGTATAAAGAAGAATTTAGTGTGTGAGTAATACAGGAGGACAGGGTTGTGTGTTGCTCATAAACGAGTTTGTCTTCTCTACTCCGTCTCTGTATGGGAAAGCCTTATTGAACATCACACGCATTCCCCCGACAGTTTATAGCTGAAATCAGCACCTTTTAGAATAACCATCTATTCTGCTCTCGCCGGATGGACAGAAGCAGAGAGAGGAGAGGAGAAATGAGAGAGAGAGAACAGGACGATCTTCCTTGTGTCCAGTTCTCTCTCTGAACTGAGAACAGATTTCGCTGAGTCTGAAAATAGAGGGTATTTCACTGTTCATGTCTGACATGATGTTCATGTCCACTATAATGACCAGATGCTGTGTGTTTTATATATTGAAGCACTTTGTTGAAATTGCCCTTCTTTTTATTATTATTTTTCATTTCCTTAAGTTTCTGCGAGTATGTGCCGATTCAAATGCATTCAGACTTTGTTTTGTATATAAAAGCATTCTTTTTAATAATAAAATTTGAAAATGTCATGACTTTGTGAAAATGTTCACCCTTCAAAACTGACAGGTATGATGTCATTGTAATATTTGCATACTGAATAAAGGCCTGTTCAAACCAAGAACTTTAACTATAAAGGTAACTATCTATAGACAGAGACACAAGTGTGCAGCCACTGTTGTCTTGAATTAGCTGGTAAAGTAGATTTACTTATTGTAGAGTTAACAAAAGTTATCATGAGCATTGTAATGATTGAAGTGGATATAATACCAAATGTCAGTAGACCTGCTTCATTAATGAATCCCAAAGATCTTACCTTCATTGTGTAGAAAACACAAACCGGAAGACAGTAAACAATGTACGTGCTGAAAAAGGGGCGGGGCTCTTCAGAACTTCCTGTTCTGAACTCACTGTGGTCTGCTGCTTTAAATACTGGCGCTGATTCTGATTGGCTGACAATGTTTTATTCGTTCATCAGCTGGGAAAAAAAATCATTCTCAGAATGAATATAGCGATAATTACGATGAGGACATCTATAAGGCACGTTTACAACAACAACAAAAAAACGATAACTATATTAGTGTCCACACCAAGGCTGTTAATTAAGTGCTGTAATTTTATTGTTTGCTGCTTAAAGGGATACTGCATCCCAAAATGAAAATTTTGGCATTATTCACTTACCCCCATGTCGTTCCAAATCCGTTCCAAGCTTCGTTCGTCTTCGGAACACAATTTAAGATATTTTGTATGAAAACCAGTAGGCCTGTGACTGTCCCATAGACTGCCAAATAAATAACAGTGTCAAGGTCCAGGAAAGTATGTAAAGCATCGTCAGAATACTCCATCTGCCATCAGTGATTCAACCGTAATGTTATGAAGTGACGAGAATACTTTTTGTACACGAAGAAAACCAAAATAACGACTTTATTCAACAATTCGTCTCTTCAGTGTCTCTCCAAATCAGCATAGCACCATTTTGACAAATCTGACTAGTACGCAGATGGCGTACGCTCTTCTGACCTTGACACTGTTTTTTATTTGGCAGTCTATGGGACAGTCACAAGCCTCCCGGTTTTCATCCAAAATATCTTAAATTGTGTTCCGAAGACGAACGAAGCTTTTACGGGTTTGGAACGACATGGGGGTAAGTGACTAATGACAAAATTTTCATTTTGGGATGGAGTATCCCTTTAATATTGTTAAATTCTGTGGATTCTGATTGGCTGTCAATGTTTTTGTTGTTCATCAGGTGAAAAGAAAAGTTCAGAAGTGATTTATAGGATATTGTTGCTATGTGTCTGTATCGTTAGAGCTGTGACGTGGACGTCTCTATTATAATTAGAAAATAATTAAAACTGTATAGCTAGCTTTTTTGTTATAGTTATCGTGTTTTGCTGATCTCCTTTATTATTCTTAATACATACTGAATTATGATTGGTCTCCACGTTTTTACATTTATTTTATAATTTATATAGCATATTGCTGAGTTTTATAATAAATAATAATAATAATAATTACTATAAATAAGCAATAAATATTGAATATAAATATTTACTTTTTCTTAAAATTAATTTTTTTTTTGCTGCCCTGGCAACATTTGCATTTTCTTCAGGAAGTGTGAATAAACTTTTAATTGTCAACATTTATCTCCATCCTTGCTTTAATTTCTCTTGC
Organism: Cyprinus carpio; assembly: GCF_018340385.1. NCBI lineage: Eukaryota > Metazoa > Chordata > Actinopteri > Cypriniformes > Cyprinidae > Cyprinus > Cyprinus carpio. The sequence goes on from NC_056592.1 coordinate 4,660,255, forward strand.
ATTTGGACTGTTCTGTTGTTTCTTTGCACCTTGTTCGGATAGTTCCATCTCCCTCCGTCTCCTGCTCCCCTCCCCTCTCTCTCTCTGCCCTTGAGTTTTTCTATTACCTTGTGGAAAGCACCTCGCCTGGCATGACAAGCGCAGCGGATTGACACTAAATCAGAAATCAACGCTAGAGCTCAGCATGAAGGTCACACTCGCTCACACACGCGTCTCTATCTGAGAAGAACACACGCGATTCGCTCATCTCTGTGTATGTGTGTGTGTGTGTGTGTGGGGTCACAAGGGCCCAGTGGGATTTCGAGAGGGGCCACATCTCTGTAAGGTGAGGTGATGGTAATCCTCAAATAATTCCTGAGCATTCACACACAGAGTCCATCACTCTCACTCTTTTGAAGACCTGAGGGAGAATGTAGCCAGAGAAAAGGCTTAAAAGTATTGCGTTAATGTGTTTACTTGATTATTCAGTAGATGCCATGCCATACGGTTACCTTTATCCGTGTGAATAACACATTTGGGAGGAGATCACAGACACTAGTGACTGAATAAACTGGACTGATTCCCTGAAGCTGGGGATAACCTCGTTAGTGTCGCAGACATGTTTTTGAGTTGGTGTGTACTGACATCTAGCGGTGGCATGATCACCACAAAAACAATTAAAAAAAATGATACTTTGAAACAATAATTTTCTTACATAAAAAATACACATGGTATCACAGATTGTTTTGTTTTTATATACATCAACAATAACAATATATAAATAAAAATAAAATATATTAATAATATGAAACATATTACAAGATTTTACAGAAAAAAATACACATATCACAGATTATGTTTTGTTTTTATATATAATGAACCACGATACCAACAATACAGTTAAAAATATGATAATATACAAAGAATTTGACAGAAGAATTTGCTTACAGGAAAAAATAAATCCGTATATTAAGTTTTGTTTTATATGCTGCATATTTTGTTTAAATTTGGGACTGGTAGGCTACATATGCAAACCAACCTCCAATAAAAGATAAACTGTAGAACTTTGGTGTTTTTCGCTTCGAAAACACCGCGGGTCACGTGTGTTCCCTGGAAGCTTCCGTAGCTAGTCACGTGAGTCCGCAGATTGTTTGTAGTGAGCCGCTGATATGAGGCTGTCATAGAGCAGAGACAAATTTGGCCGAAAATACTGTCAAAGAGATGAATTTATATGAAGGTTTCCGATTATCGCCGGTCATTTGACCCGCTTATCTGCTCTAACTGAAGTGTTTTGGATCTAAAGCAGAACCGGCGCGGAACTGATACATTGTATCAGACGTGACGCGTGACGCGTTCTGTCAGACAGAACGTGCTTTAATGTTTCGGTGCGTCACAGATGGAAATGTATTTTGATAGAGATTAGTGTTTCAATAAAGACTCCTCACATCAGGAATATCAACAGAACGCACCGCGCGTCTCTGCCAGCCGCTTTCGCAACATGCAGCTACACTGATTTGTCTTGTGATTTATTTAAACACAAAATCCATTCGTTTGCATGTAAAGTCAGATGCTCTTTTAAAAAACCAACATGCTGCGGTGGATTCTGGGAGGTCGGGAAGCGCAGGGAACAGTGGAGGTGAGTACAAGCCATAGTAAAACACAAACTAGTGTATGTGGGTAACCCTATGAAACTTCTCTGTTTTATGTCCCAAACTTTTTTATGATTTTATTATTATTTTTTTTTATACACCTGAAATGCCTGAAATAACACAGAGTTAAAGCTGTTATCAGCCATGCAATTTAAAAGCCACGAAAACTCCAGTTTTGTGGCATGACTTATGTCCATGTTATTGCCATTATTTACCAATAAGCAGAAGATAAGAAGCTGGTTTCAGTGTCTAGTTCTCTTAAAGACTTCTAGTTGCAGGAGTTCAGTACATGTATCAGAGAGAGACAGGCCGAGGCAGTCGATCAAACAACAGTCATTTCAGCACATTCTGAGCTAGATTGAAGCAATGATTCTTTTGTCTATTATATTCTGTTCATGGGCAGAAGTGCGGCGCTGTTCATTGGGGAGGAACAGCCCAAAAACTGTTTCACGGAGATGCAGGTGCTGAAAGGACACTTTGACATTGTTCGATTTCTGGTGCAGATTGATGACTTAAGGTAAGCAATCCTCTTCTTCTGCCTCTGACCAGTGATTGACAGCTAAGACTGAGCTAGATCCTCTCCAAACGTAAACTTACAGAGCGTGACAAGAGCTTAATCATCACAGCTTGAGGGAGTTTGTGTGTGTGTGCACTTCGACATCAGCTTGATAGTGTCCATCAGCCCTAGGCCTGTCCATATTAAACACGTCTGCATGAAAACATCTGCACTGGAGGCTTTCAGAAAGCTCATGTATATACAAACACGCAGTGTAAGGCAGGGGTTATTTTTATAGAAGTGATGGAGAAGAGCGTTTGGAAGTGTGTGTGTGTGTGTGTTATGGCTGGCTGCTCCTGATGATCTCGGTGCAGGAGGAGAGTTTCAGGTGAGGTCAGTGTGCAGAACATCGCTGATTGCTTTTAGAGTCCCGAGTCCTGTTTCTCTTCTCCGATCCCTTCTATATTTCCTGTATCTCATCCCTTTATCATAGTTTCATTCTCCTGTTCTTCCTGCAGACGATTCGTTTCTGAGCTCGAGAGGTCAAAGGTGTCGTGAGAATCCCGCGATTGTTAAAATCCAGTCAGAGAAGGAGATCTGTCATAGTTATATTTTGGGCTTTATGCTTTCTTTTATTTAACCATTAAACTAGTTAATGGATGTGAAGCGTCAGGTTTTACCCAACATCTGTGTGTTTTGTGATTGGCAGGTTTGCGTCTGCAGGTGATGACGGCCTGGTGCTCATTTGGAATGTTGAGGTGAGCAGAACAGAAGTTTATGAATATGCTAATCACATGTTATTGATATGGTAATTACATGAAATAGGTCAGAGGTCAGCCTAGTTGATACTCTTTTGGTAAAAGTAATTTTAACATTTTTATTAATAAAATTAAATAAAATCAGAAACTTTTTTTTTTGCATTGAGGCAACACAGCCCTCAAAAGCCTCCTGTCTGTTAAAATCTATTTTAAATAAATGAACAAATAAATAACATTCTCTCATGAAATATGAGCTATCTCTCTCTCTCTCTCTCTCTAAAATGTACTCCTATAAACATATATTTTCTTATAAAATGAACTCAAGTGTGTTGTTATATATTTATATATATATATATATATATATATATATATCACACACACACACACACTACATAACATTTATATTTTATGCTATAGTATAGAATTTTATTTTCACAATATATTATAAATATAGAAAAATAAATATAAAACTTTGTGATGTATTCATTAAATGTTCTCAAAATGGTTTTATGTTTGTTTTAATAAGTGTTTTAGCTCATTTAAAAAATATAAAATGTTAAATATACACACGTATTTCAGTATATACACACACAATATTTAAATATAAAACATATATATATATTTTAATACTGTAAAATATATACAAAAATATTTATAAACATTCTTTATTTAATTAATACTGAAAACTCAAAACAAAAAATATATGCTTGATTTAATTTGTTTTGAAATTTCATATTTTGAGATTTCATATATTTTGAAAACAGTATTATATTGTTAATGTAGAAAAATAAATATAAAAGTTAATTATGATTATGCTCTGCCGTTTGTACTGTATTACATTTATCTGTGTGACACCCTCTAACACTCAATCAAAACCAGCAGCACTTGTTAGTGTTGTGTTTCTAGACTGGAGACTGTTTGTTTGCGTTGCGCGGTCATACACAGCAGCTCTACACTAATGACATCCATACCCATTATCAGAGGAGGAAACTCACACACGGCGCTCCTTACCGCATCATCAGACCGCACGCTCAGTGTATCCTTACACAAACCTCTGCTGATTGTGTGTGTTAGGGTTGAAGCATTCCCTTAATTCTACCCTAGTATATCCGATTCAGGAAACCGAGTGCAGAACATATCCTCATCTTCCATATATAGTAAAGTGAAAACAGCATGTGCTACAGCTTCATGGCTGTGTGTGGTTTGGATTGTGTGTGGAATACTTGCTATACTTGATACAAAAAAATATATGCTTGATTTACTTTGTTTTGGATGCAAGTGATGAGCGAGGACTAGCCAGCCAGTAATATATATGTTGAGATTTCATATATTTTGAAAACAGTATTATATTGTTAATATAAAATAAAAATATATATTTTTTAAATTATGATTATGCTCTGCCGTTTTACTGTATTACATTTACTGTGTGACCCCAACACTCAATATAAATGCAAAACCAGCAGCACTTGTTTGTGTGTGTTTCAGACTGGAGACTGTTTGTTTGCGTTGCGCGGTCATACACAGCAGATCACTGCAATGACATCATACACCTTCATCAGAGGAGGAAACGCACACACGGCGCTCCTTACCGCATCATCAGACCGCACGCTCAGTGTATCCTTTACACAAACCTCTGCTGAAGTGTGTGTGTGTTTAGGGTTGAAGCATTCCCTTAATTCTACCCTAGTTATGGGATCCAGATTCAGGAAACCGAGTGCAGAACATATCTGATCTCCAGTCCTCAGTGAAGGTACAGCATGTGCTACAGCTTCATGTCTTCCTGTTTCAGTGCGCAGATGGTTTGGATTGTGTGTGGAAACAAGTCTGTTCCTCTTTCAGTGTGTGTAGGTGGATTTTGTGTGTGTGTTCGCTGATGGAGGTGTCTGTTTTTCAGTGTTTGCTGGTGTTGGTTCGTTTGGACGTGTGGCTCTCGGGTGGAAATGAACTGTGTGTTTGGAACAGAGACTTTGAGCTGCAGTGTAAAACGGTTCATCACAGCGACGCAGGTACACAATCCAAAACACACACTCAGATAAATAAATGTATGTCCAACCTCTGTCCAAGACCAAATACAGACTACAAAACGCAAGATAACATCACTACAACACAGTGCTAATACTTTTATAAACTTAAAGTGGCAGTGTGTAATTTATGCAACATCAAACTACTTTCAGTAAATCTTCAATGCTTACCGAGGCTGCATTCATTTGATCAGAAATACAGTAGAAACAGTAATATTGTGAAATATTTTTACAATTTAAAATAACTGTTTTCTATTTGAATATATTTTAAAATGTAATTTATTCCTGTGATACAAAGGTGAATTTTCAGCATCATTAATCATCATTCTAATATGCTGATTTGCTGCTAGAGAACCATTTCTTATTATTATGCTAAAAACAGTTGTGCTGCATAATATTTTTGTGGAAACTGTGGTACATTTTTTAGGATTTATGTGATGAATGGAAAGCATTTATTTGAAACAGAAATCTTTTGTAACATTATACATGTCTTTACTGTGACTTTTTTTTATCAATTTAATGCATCCTTAAAAAAATCAACGTATTAATTTATTTGAAAAAAATCTTACTGATCCCAAACTTTTGAACAGTAGTGTATTTAAATATATTTTCATAAATCTTTTGCTTTATTCTGAGGCATCTCAACCATGGTGGAGTTACCAAAGAACTTCATTGCAGCTGCCATGGATAAAGAAATCGGTAACTGAAAAATAATTTTTGTGTGCCTAAAAAAATGAATGGTATTTTCAACAAATATGAAAAGATTTACACTCACTGGTCTGGCAAAAGCTCTTGTGGTCTTCATAAATCTTAATGTCAAAGCTCTATCCAGTTAAAAACATACTCTAAGTAGAAATGACTTTGGTGTTGCAGCTTAAGTTGTGTTATTAATGAGTTCGCTTGTAGCTGAATGAATGATTTGAAATTGCTTCTGATGTTCCAGTGATATTTAAGCTGAACCTGTCTGGATCAGACATTGCGGTTATGGCCATGTGTCATCTAGCTGACCATCAGGACACCATCCATTCTCTCATCCACATCAACGGTGAGATATTTGATGGCAATCAGTCCTCATGCACACATTGAGATCCTTTTGGATTGTGTTGAGTTAGTATTGTTGTGTTTATTGTTGGTTATTGTTATTCTCAGACAGCTTGTTTGCGAGCGGCTCTCATATCGGTGAGCTCATCATCTGGGATTCAGTGGATTGGACGATCCAGTCATATGAGCACATTCTGTGGGAGGAGCCAGCGAGAGACAGCCAATCAGAGTTCAGACTGAATCCCCAGAAACAGATCGAGAGGTCCATTCAACACATGAGCTCAGATGGGGAGGTAAGAAACTGACCCTTCATTATAAATGATGAATTATGTTTAAATTATACAACAGTCGTCAAAAGTTTGGAATAATTAAGATTTTTTTTAGTTTTTTTTAGAAAAAAGTATCTTCTGATCACCAAGGCCGCATTTTTTGGAGTAACAGTTTGAAGTAACAGCTTTCTATATGAATATATTTTAAAATGTCATTTAATCCTGTGATCAAAGCTGAATTTCCAGCATCATTACTCCAGTCTTCAGTGTCACATGATACTTCAGAAATCATTCTAATATACTGATTTGATGTTCAAGAAACATTTATTATTATAAATTTTGAAAACCATTTTTGCTGCTTCATATTTTTGTGGAAACTGTAACACACTACCATTCAAAAGTCTGGGGTATGTAAAAAAAATTATATATATATATATATATATATATATATATATATATATATATATATATATATATATATATATATATATATATATATAATTCAGATTTGCATCACAGAAATAAATTACATTTTAAAATATATTCAAATAGAAAACAGTTATTTTAAATGTTATTAATATTTCAAAATATTACAGTTTTTACTGGATTTTTATTCAAATAAGAGAAAGAGAAAGAGAAAATTGTAATTA